>NW_026530794.1:77302-118190 GCF_014839835.1 Dryobates pubescens
GGGGGACGAGGGGACCCCCCCCGCGACCCCCCGCTAACGTCCTTGGGGGTCCCCTCGGCAGCCAGCGGACCCCCCGCGGCGGCAGCGCCCCCAGGCCCCCCCCGGAGCGCCGCGCAGCAGCCCCCCGGGACGGCCGGGGCCGGGCCCCCTCCCGGTCCCCATCGCCGGCAGGTCAGGACCCCCCGGGGACCCCCAAGTGTCACCCAGGGACCCCCAAACCCCACCCAGGGACCCTCAAAACTCACCCAGGGACCCCCAAACATCACCCAGGGACCCCTAAAACTCACCCAGGGAGCCCCAAACCTCACCCAGGGACCCCTAAAACTCACCTAGGGGCCCCCAAATGGCACCCAGGGACCCCCAAACCCTACCTGGGGACTCCCAAAAGCCACCCAGGGACCCTCAAAAGCCACTCAGGGACCCCCAAACGCCAACCAAGGTCTCTCAAAAGCCACCCAGGGACCCCCAAACCCTGTCCAGGGACCTCCTAACCACCTAAGGACCCCCCAAAACTCACCCAGGGACCCCCCATACTCCACCCTAGGACCCCCCAGATCCCACTCAGGGGCCACCAAACTCCACCTGGGGACCCCCAAACCCCACCTTGGGAATTGGGGGGGGCCACATGCAAGGACTGGGGGGGTGGGGTGGGGGGTGTATATCCCATTTAGCCCCCTCCCCACCCCCTTCTCCCCTCTCCCCCCCCCCCCAGCAGCCCACCCCCCACGCTTCGACCCCACGGCTTACGTCAGGGCCCAGCAGCGCCGCAGGAAAGAGGCAGAGCTCAGGAAGTAAGAGGAGAGGGAGGGGTTGGAAACAACCCTGGGAGGGGGGGGAGGGGGTCCCCAACTCCCTCCCCTGTCCCCCCACAAAGTGCTGGGGGTGGGGGACCCTCCCCCTGGGCCCCCCCCTCCCCTGACTGCCTCCTCCCCTCTGGGTGCAGCCAGCGGCGCAGCCCAGCCCCAAGCCGTGGCCGCAGCTCCTCAGGTGAGTTGGGGGTTGGGTTCCCCCACCAGGGACCCCCCCCCAAACCCTAGGGGGGAGTCCCCCCACCCCCCTGAGCTGTCCCCCCACCCCCCTGAGCTGTCCCCCCCACCCCCATGAGCTGTCCCCCCCACCCCCATGAGCTGTCCCCCCACCCCCTCCCCTCTTTGTCCCCACAGCTGAGAGCTTTCGGCTGAGCTCTGGCAGTGAAGCTGATGAAGGCTCCAAGGCCCCCAGGTACCCCCCCCCCAGAGACCCCCTAACCCACCCAGGCAGCCTTGAACCCCACCCAAGGACCCCCCCCAAAAGCCACCCAGGGACCCTTAAACCTCTCCTTGCCCAGGGGCAGGAAGCTGACCCCAACCCGGAGACCCCTGAGGACCACCTCCTCCTCCTCCTTCAACGCCCCCAAGCAGGTGAGTGACCACTTGGGACCCCCTCCCCACCCCCCCTAACACCCCCAAAGCCCCTCCTCAAAGCAAGGTGGGGGCCATGGGGGGGGGGGGGGGGGTGTCCCCAAACCACTGACCCCCCCCCCATCCCCCTCACCTCTTCCCTCCCTCCAGGCCAGCAGCCAGAAGCTGCCCCCCAGCAAGCTCCATGGGAAGGGTAAGACCTCCCCCACCCCACCCTTGAGTTTTTAGGGTGCCCCCCACCCCAATTTCCATCCTGGGGTCCTCCCTCCCCCCCCAGTTTAGAGCTTTTTGACCCCCTTGCCCCCTCCCCCCCCCCCCAGAGAACTGCTCTGAGCTGGCAGAGATCGATGCCAGGCTGAAGGCCCTGCAGGAGTACATGGAGAGCCTGGACCCCCACTCCTGACCCCCTGCCCCCCACTTTGGGGACCCCCCTGGCCCCTCCTGGGGACAATGGTGGCCTTGGGGTCGCTGTGCCCCCTCTCAATAAACCTTTTCTGTGCCCCCCACCAAGCCCCCCTCCAGGGTGTCCCTGCTGCTGTGTTCTGTCCCCTGCTGCTCTCTGTAGTTGCTGTCCCCCTCCCCCCTAGTGCCAAGGCTTGGGGACGAGGTGGAGACCACCAAGGGCCTGCCAGGACCCCTCCAAGGCCACCAGGTTGGCACCCAGTGCCACCCTGAGGCGTCTCTGACCCTGCCCCCTCCCCTTCAAATCCCCCCTTGGGTGGCACCACTGTGCCCCTGGCACCCAGCAGGGTCCCCCTGTGGCCACCAGCAAGGCTTTATTCAGCTCCAGGTGGCACCAAGAGCTGGCAGCTGGGGACAGGGGGGGCTGGAGGTGGCCCGGGGGGGGGCAGGCAGGAGGTGGTGGCAGCGATGGTGGCACCAGGAGGGGCTTGGTGGCATCAGGCAGGAGGTGGTGGCAGCGATGGTGGCACCAGGAGGGGCTTGGTGGCATCAGGCAGGAGGTGGCAGCGGCAATGGTGGCACCAGGAAGCCCCCAGTGGTAGTCCTGGTGGTGGTCCCGGGGGTGGCCCCGGTAGTAGTCCCGGTAGCGCCCCCAGTGGCGATCCCGGCGCTGCTCCCAGTGCCAGTCCCGGTGCTAGCCCCGGCGGCGATCCCGGCGCTGCTCCCAGTGCCAGTCCCGGTGCTAGCCCCGGCGGCGATCCCGGCGCTGCTCCCAGTGCCAGTCCCGGTGCTAGCCCCGGCGGCGATCCCGGCGCTGCTCCCAATGTCAGTCCCGGTGCTAGCTCCGGCGGCGATCCCGGCGCTGCTCCCAGTGCCAGTCCCGGTGCTAGCCCCGGCGGCGATCCCGGCGCTGCTCCCAGTGCCAGTCCCGGTGCTAGCTCCGGCGGCGATCCCGGCGCTGCTCCCAGTGCCAGTCCCGGTGCTAGCCCCGGCGGCGATCCCGGCGCTGCTCCCAGTGCCAGTCCCGGTGCTAGCCCCGGCGGCGCTCAGAGGTCCGGCAGCCCGCCGCCGATGTCCGGGAGGAGGGTGCAGGCGGCGACGATGTCGACGGTGGCGGCGACGGCGCCGAGGTCCCGGCGAGCCAGGCGCAGGCAGTGAGCGGCGGCGGCGGCGGAGACCTGAGCCCGGCCCAGCGCCGCCCCCAGCCCCCGCAGCCGCCGAGCGGCGGAGCCGTAACCGAGCCGCAGGGCGCTGCCCACCGCCCCCCGCAGCCGCCCCGAGCCCTCCCGCAGCCGCTGCTGCAGCAGCGAAGGGTCCCCCCCGGCGCGACCCCTCCCCACCACCCCCCCCCAGACCGCCGCCGGTTCCTCCGCCAGCACCGGAGGGGACTCGGGGGGCTGCCGGTGCCGCTCTTCCTCCTCCTCCTCCTCGTCGGTCTCGGAGGCTTCTCCCGGTACCTTCAGCCCCGTCCCGGGGACGCCCCCGGTGCCCCCCGCCGGCAGCTCCGGCTCCGAGTCGCTCTCGGAGGCTTCGCCCGGGACCACCCGGGGGGGGCGGGGGGCGGCCATGGCCTGGGGGAGGGGAGGGGGAGGCCGGGGGGGAGGGGGGTCAGAGAGCCCTCGGTGGCTCCATGGGACCCCACGGAGGACCCCACGGAGGTCCGCACGGGGACCACCGGAACCACCACCAGCCCTTCCCCCCTCCCAGACCTCCCCCCCATCCCCTCCCTCGGCCCCACAGCGACCTCAGGGATCCCTCAGCCACGCCGCGGCCGCACGGGGACCCCCCCACGCCCCCCGAGGAGCTTCCTCGGGGACCCTCTCCCAGCCCCAGCTCACCTCCTGCCCAGGAGCCGCCGCCGGTCACATGCGGAGCGGCGTCCGGAAGCGGAGCTGCCCACACTCAATATGGCGGAGCCCGCCCGCAGCTGCCCTCACCCAATATGGCGGAGCCCGCCCGCAGCTGCTCACAGTCAATACGGCGCAGCCCGCCCGCAGCTGCCCACACTCAATATGGCGCAGCCCGCCCGCAGCTGCCCACAGTCAATACGGCGCAGCCCGCCCGCAGCTGCCCTCACCCAATATGGCGGAGCCCGCCCGCAGCTGCCCACACTCAGTATGGCGCAGCCCGCCCGCAGCTGCCCACACTCAATATGGCGCAGCCCGCCCGCAGCTGCCGGCGGGAGACTCTGCCCCCTGGCGGCCGAAGTTGTGATCGCTGCTGGGAGCACCCGGGGGGGGCGCTGGGAGGGGCTGGGGCGCTGGAGGGTGATTGGGGGGCGCTGGGGGGGGGGGGCGGGGGGTACCCACCTCTGCCGGCTGGGCCGGAACCGCCCCTGGGTGCTCAGCATCCGACCTCCACTGAGCCCCCCCCAGGAGTAGCCCTGCAAGGGGACACTGGGTTGGGACCAGGGACAAAGCGGCGGGGGGGGGGGGGGGGGGGGGGGGGGGCACACGCGATGACCCCAGAGGACCCCCCCCCCCCCCTTGTCCCCATAGGACCCCCCCTGTCCCCCCAGTGTCCCCTTAAAGTCCCCACAGGACCCCTTCCCCTATCCCCCCCAGTGTCCCCCTATCCCCATAAGGTCCCCACCCTGTCCCCCTGTCCCCCCGCCCCCGGTGCCACCCCTGGCCGCTGCCTGTCCCTCTCCAGGCCACCCTGAGGAAATGCCACCAGTGCCACCCGCCCCCGGTGCCCCTGAGCCCCTCCCTGGCCCCCGCCCCCAACCTCCCTGCTGTCCCCTGCGTCCCCCTGGCACTCTCTTTGCCCCCCTGTCCCTGCCCTGTGTCCCCTCTGTTCCTCTCCCTGGCCCCCTGGCCCTCTCCCCATGTCCCTGCTGCCACCTGTGTCCCCCTGCTGCTCTTCTTGTCCCACTGTCCCTCTGTCCCTCTCCCTGTCCCCCTGTCCCCCTCCCCACGTCCCTGCTGTCCCCATGCCCCCCTGGCACTCTCTTTGTCCCCATGTCCCTGTCCTCTGTCCCCTCTGTCCCTCTCCCCACATCCCTACTGTCCCCATGCCCCCCTGTCCCTCTCCCCATGTCCCTGCTGCCACCTGTGTCCCCCTGGTTGCTCTCCTTGTCCCCGTGTCCCCCTGTCCCTCTCCCTGTCCCCCTCCCCACATCCCTCCTGTCCCCACGTCCCCCTGTCCCCCTCCCTTTCCCCCTCCCCACGTCCCTGCCCTGCGTCCTGTGTCCCCCTCCCCACGTCCCTCCTGTCCCCACGTCCCCCTGTCCCCCTCCCTGTCCCCCTCCCCACGTCCCTGCCCTGCGTCCTGTGTCCCCCTCCCCACGTCCTTCCTGTCCCCACGTCCCCCTGTGCCCTCCCTGTCCCCCTCCCCACGTCCCTGCCCTGTGTCCTGTGTCCCCCTCCCCACGTCCCTCCTGTCCCCACGTCCCCCTGTGCCCTCCCTGTCCCCCTCCCCACGTCCCTGCCCTGCGTCCTGTGTCCCCCTCCCCACGTCCCTCCTGTCCCCACGTCCCCCTGTCCCTCTCCCTGTCCCCCTCCCCACGTCCCTGCCCTGTGTCCTGTGTCCCCCTCCCCACGTCCCTCCTGTCCCCACGTCCCCCGTGCCCTCCCTGTCCCCCTCCCTGTCCCCCTCCCCACGTCCCTGCCCTGCGTCCTGTGTCCCCCTCCCCACGTCCCCCTGTCCCTCTCCCTGTCCCCCTCCCCACGTCCCTGCCCTGCGTCCTGTGTCCCCCTCCCCCCGTCCCTGCCCTGTGCCCCCTCTGTCCCTCTCCTTGTCCCCCTCTCCCTGCCCTGTGTCCTCTCCCCGTGTCCCCTCTGTCCCCTCCCCTGGCTGAGGTTGTGGGGGGTGGGCTTGGCGGGGGGGGGGGGGGTGGGGGGGGGTGGTGGAGCGGCCGGCAGGTGCCCGCGGTGCCCTCCGCCCCCACCGGCGGCGGCAGGAAGCGGCGATGTCACCGATGTCACCGCGGTGTCACCGCACGGCAGGGCGCTGGCACGCGGGCTGGCACGACAAGGATGCCACCGGCCCTGGCACGGGCGGCAGGAGGGACAAGTGGCGGCTGCCATCCCCTCCCCCCCACCCCCACCCCCACCCCCGGGGGAGGTTCCCCTGCGGCTCTCCTGCCCAACCCCCGCCCCCCCCCCCCGAGTGTTGTCCCCCCCCCGTGTGCCACAGCCTCCTCCTGCCCCTCTCCTGTCCCCTGGGTCCCCAGTGCCCCCTCAGTGTCCCCCCCCCAGCCCCCTCCCTGTCCCCTGGGTCCCCAATGTCCCCTCAGTGTCCCCCCCCCAGCCCCCTGTGTGTCCCCTGGGTCCCCAGTGCCCCCTCAGTGTCCCCCCCCCAGCCCCCTCCCTGTCCCTGGGTCCCCAATGTCCCCTCAGTGTCCCCCCCCCCAGCCCCCTCCCTGTCCCTGGGTCCCCAATGTCCCCTCAGTGTGTCCCCCCCAGCCCCCTCCCTGTCCCCTGGGTCCCCAATGCCCCCTCAGTGTGTCCCCCCCCAGCCCCCTCCCTGTCCCCCGGGTCCCCAATGTCCCCTCAGTGTCCCCCCCCCAGCCCCCTCCCTGTCCCCAGGTCCCCAATGTCCCCTCAGTGTCCCCCCCCCCCGCCCCCTCCCTGTCCCTGGGTCCCCAATGTCCCCTCAGTGTCCCCCCCCAGCCCCCTCCCTGTCCCTGGGTCCCCAATGTCCCCTCAGTGTCCTCCCCCCAGCCCCCTCCCTGTCCCTGGGTCCCCAATGTCCCCTCAGTGTCCCCCCCCCAGCCCCCTCCCTGTCCCCAGGTCCCCAATGTCCCCTCAGTGTCCCCCCCCCCAGCCCCCTCCCTGTCCCTGGGTCCCCAATGTCCCCTCCGTGGCCCCCCCCAGCCCCCTCCCTGTCCCTGGGTCCCCAATGTCCCCTCAGTGTCCTCCCCCCAGCCCCCTCCCTGTCCCTGGGTCCCCAATGTCCCCTCAGTGTCCCCCCCCCAGCCCCCTCTCCTGTTCCCCGGGTCCCCAATGTCCCCTCAGTGTCCCCCCCCCAGCCCCCTCCCTGTCCCTGGGTCCCCAGTGCCCCCTCAGTGTCCCCCCCCCAGCCCCCTGAGCGTCCCCTGGGTCCCCAATGTCCCCTCAGTGTGTCCCCCCCAGCCCCCTCCCTGTCCCTGGGTCCCCAATGTCCCCTCAGTGTCCCCCCCCCCAGCCCCCTCCCTGTCCCTGGGTCCCCAATGTCCCCTCAGTGTCCCCCCCCCCAGCCCCCTCCCTGTCCCTGGGTCCCCAGTGCCCCCTCAGTGTCCCTCCCCAGCCCCCTGTGTGTCCCTCCCCCAGCCCCCTGGGTGCCCAATGTCCCCTCCCTGTTCCCCCAGGTCCCCAATGTCCCCTCAGTGTCCCCCACACCCTCCCCACGTCCCTCTCTGTCCCTGTGTCCCCTTCCCCTCTTCCCCCACCCCTCCCCCTCCCCATCGCCTGCTGGCTCCGGTCCCGGTGCCGTCCCCTGCATCCCTCCTGCCCCTCTCATCCTCCCCTCGTCCCTCCCCCTCCTCCCTGCATCCCCCTCTCGTCCCTCTGTCCCCTGCATCCCACCCTGTCCCTCTCTGTCCCCTCCACCCCTCGTGTCCCCCCCCGGTCCCTCTGTCCCCTTGTCCCTCTGTCCCCTGCATCGCTCCTGTCCCTCACATCCTCCCCTTGTCCCCCCCTTGTTTCTCTGTCCCCTTGTCCATCTCCCCCCTGCATCCCACCCTGTCCCCCTCCTCCCTGTGTCCCCTTGTCCCCCTCTGTCCCCTGCATCCCACCCTGTCCCCCTCCTCCCTCTGTCCCCTTGTCCCCCTCTGTCCCCTGCATCCCACACTGTCCCCCCTGGTCCCTCTGTCCCCTTGTCCCCCTCTGTCCCCTGCATCCCACCCTGTCCCCCTCTGTCCCCTCCACCCTTCGTGTCCCCCCTGGTCCCTCTGTCCCCACGTCCCCCTCTGTCCCTCTGTCCCCATGTCCCCTCCGTCCCCCCTCTGTCCCCCTTCGCCTCCCTCCCTCCCTCCCCTCCCCCCGCCGCCGCTCCGTCTCCCGCTGGCCGCGGTCCCGGGGCCGCGGGGCGGGCGGGGCCGGGGCCGCGGTGCTCCGGTGGGGGCCGGCGGGGGCCGGGCGTTGCTGTGCCCTGACTCAGGGGGAGGCGCAGCCGGAATTTCAGCCCCGGCCACCCCCTAATTATTTCCTCCCCTCCCGCCGCGGCGGGGCCGGATCCCGGGCCCGGTATAAACGCGGTCACGGAGCCGCCCCGGGGACCGATGTGGCCGGAGGCAGGAAGGGGATGGAGCCGGCGGCGCTGCCCGGGGTAGGAGCGGGGACGGCGGAGGGAGAAAAGAGACCCCCCCGGGGGTGGCCGTAACGGGAGCGGGGGGAGGGGGAGGGGAGGGAGGGGGGCGGGGGGGGAGGGAGGCTTCTGGCACCAGTGGCACCAGGACAGGCTGGGCTGGGGGCACCAGGGTCCTGTCCCCCAGCCTCAGTGTCCCATGTCCCCCTGTCCCTCTGTCCCCTGTCCCTCTGTCCCACAGCCTCAGTGTCCCATGTCCCCCTGTCCCTCTGTCCCCTGTCCCTCTGTCCCACAGCCTCAGTGTCCCATGCCCCCCTGTCCCTCTGTCCCCTGTCCCTCTGTCCCCCAGCCTCAGTGTCCCATGCCCCCCTGTCCCTCTGTCCCCTGTCCCTCTGTCCCCCAGCCTCAGTGTCCCATGTCCCCCTGTTCCTCTGTCCCCAAGCTTCAGGGTCCCAAAGCCTCAGTGTCCCCAAACCTCAGTGTCCCCTGTCCCCCAGTCCCCACATCTCAGTGTCCCCTGTCCCTGTCCCCCCAAGCCTCAGTGTCCCCAAGTCCCTATGTCCCCAAGCCTCAGTGTCCCCTGTCCCCCTGTCCCTCTGTCCCCCTGTCCCCCAGATCTGTGTCCCCAAGCCTCAGTGTCCCCTGTCCCTCTGTCCCCATGTCCCCATGTCCCTCTGTCCCCTGTCCCCAAGCCTCAGTGTCCCCAAGCCTGTGTCCCTCTGTCCCCACATCTGTGTCCCCCTGTCCCCGTGCCCCCTTTCCCCACGGGGTCCCCATGCCCCCCTGGCGCTGGGGGTGCCCTGGGGGTGCCCTGGGGGTGCCATCTGTCCCTCCCCCGTGGCAGGGCTGCTGTGAGGAGCGCTTGGCCTGCCTGGGGCCGGGGGGACACAGCTGTGGCTCTCACCACGGGACCCTCATGGAGGGGGACTCCAGGGACCACCAAGGTACTGGGAGAGGGTTGGGGGGGGGGGGGGCAGGGGATGGGGGGGGAGGGTGAACTGGGAGGGCTGGGAGCATCCTCATCCCATCCTCATCCTCATCCCATCCCCAACCCTATCCCATCCCCATCCCATCCTCATCCTCATCCCATCCCCAACCCTATCCCATCCCCATCCCATCCTCATCCCCTTCCCATCCCTATCCCTATCCCATCCCTATCCCTATCCCTATCCCATCCTCATCCCTATCCCATCCCCATCCCATCCCCATCCCCATCCCATCCTCATCCCCTTCCCATCCCTATCCCTATCCCTATCCCTATCCCATCCTCATCCCATCCTCATCCTCATCCCATCCCCATCCCCATCCCATCCCCATCCCCTTCCCATCCCCATCCCATCCTCATCCCCTTCCCATCCCCAACCCTATCCCATCCCCATCCCATCCTCATCCCCTTCCCATCCCTATCCCTATCCCATCCCTATCCCTATCCCTATCCCATCCCCATCCCCATCCCATCCCCATCCCTATCCCATCCTCATCCCTATCCCATCCCCATCCCATCCCCATCCCTATCCCATCCTCATCCCTATCCCATCCCCATTCCATCCCCATCCTCATCCTCATCCCTATCCCTATCCCTATCACATCCTCATCCCATCTCCCAACCCTATCCCATTCCCATCCCTATCCCATCCCCATCCCATCCTCATCCCTATCCCATCCTCATCCCCTTCCCATCCCATCCTCATCTGCATCCCATCCCCATCCCCATCCTATCCTCATCCTCATCCCCATCCCCTCTCTAGCTGTCCCCTGTCCCCCTCCCACCCCTGTCCCCACCCCTTGGGGACCCTCCCCACGGGCTCCAGCCCGCGAAGGGGCCTCCGGGGCAGGGTCACCTCCCTGCTGTGCCCTTTGTCTCCAGAGGGGCTGACGGAGGACGACATCTACTGCCGCTGCCTGTCCAAGGCGCTCTGCCACACGGCCACGCCGGTCACCGTCGGCTTCTACTCCCCCTGCGGCCACCGCCTCGACTCCCTGCTGGACAAGGTCGCCGGTGGGTGAGGGGACCCCGTGGGGACAGCCTCCCCACGGGCCTTCCCTTCCCTCTTCCCTTCCCCCTTCCCTCTTCCCTTTTCCCTTCTACCTTCCCTTTTCCCTTCACTCTTCCCTTTTCCCTTCACTCTTCCCTTTTCCCTTCCCTCTTCCCCTTTCCCTCTTCCCTCTTCCCCTTTCCCTCTTCCCTCTTCCCCTTTCCCTCTTCCCTCTTCCCCTTTCCCTCTTCCCCTTTCCCTCTTCCCTTTTCCCTTCCCTCTTCCCTTTTCCCTTCCCTCTTCCCTTTTCCCTTCCCTCTTCCCTTTTCCCTTCCCTCTTCCCCTTTCCCTTCCCTCTTCCCCTTTCCCTTCCCTCTTCCCCTTTCCCTTCCCTCTTCCCCTTTCCCTTCCCTCTTCCCCTTTCCCTTCCCTCTTCCCCTTTCCCTCTTCCCTCTTCCCTCTTCCCCTTTCCCTCTTCCCCTTTCCCTCTTCCCTTTTCCCTTCCCTCTTCCCTTTTCCCTTCTACCTTCCCTTTTCCCTTCACTCTTCCCTTTTCCCTTCACTCTTCCCTTTTCCCTTCCCTCTTCCCCTTTCCCTCTTCCCTCTTCCCCTTTCCCTCTTCCCTCTTCCCCTTTCCCTCTTCCCTTTTCCCTTCCCTCTTCCCTTCCCTCTTCCCTTTTCCCTTCCCTCTTCCCTTTTCCCTTCCCTCTTCCCTTTTCCCTTCCCTCTTCCCTTTTCCCTTCCCTCTTCCCTTTTCCCTTCCCTCTTCCCCTTTCCCTCTTCCCTCTTCCCCTTTCCCTCTTCCCTCTTCCCTCTTCCCCTTTCCCTCTTCCCCTTTCCCTCTTCCCTTTTCCCTTCCCTCTTCCCTTTTCCCTTCTACCTTCCCTTTTCCCTTCACTCTTCCCTTTTCCCTTCCCTCTTCCCTTTTCCCTTCCCTCTTCCCCTTTCCCTCTTCCCTCTTCCCTCTTCCCTCTTCCCCTTTCCCTCTTCCCTCTTCCCCTTTCCCTCTTCCCTTTTCCCTTCCCTCTTCCCTTTTCCCTTCCCTCTTCCCCTTTCCCTTCCCTCTTCCCCTTTCCCTCTTCCCTTTTCCCTTCCCTCTTCCCTTTTCCCTTCCCTCTTCCCCTTTCCCTTCCCTCTTCCCCTTTCCCTCTTCCCTCTTCCCTTTTCCCTTCCCTCTTCCCTTTTCCTTTCCCTCCCCTCTTCCCTTTTCCCTTCCCTCCCCTCTTCCCTTTTCCCTTCCCTCTTCCCTTTTCCCTTCCCTCTTCCCTTTTCCCTTCCCTCTTCCCCTTTCCCTCTTCCCTCCTCCCTTCCCTTCCCTCCCCACCCAGCATCCATCAGGACACCCTCAGCCCTCTCACCCCTGCCCCTCTCACCCCCCCATCGGTGGGGGGTTCCCCCTTGACCATCACCCTTCCCTTCCCCCCTTCGGGGCCACCTTCCTCTTCCTCACCCCTCCTTTCCCCCGCGCTCAGCCTTCATGCGGCAGGAGATGGCCAGGCGGGAGGAGGCTGAGCTGCGCCGCGGGCAGCCGAAGCCCCGGAGCCCCCGGGGCTGGGGCTTGGCGCTGGCCCTCTGGTACCTGACCTTCTACAGCCCGATCATCACCGAGGCTCACCTGAGGAGGAAGAACCTGGAGTTCCTCTTCATCCGCTTCAGCGCCTGGCAGTTCGCCGGCTGCGACAAGCTGTGGGCGGGACTGGTGACCACCCTGTGCGACAGCATCCGGCAGCACTTCGGGGCTCTGCCCCTCAGCGTCTACCACGTCCTGGGGACCCCTCCCCGCTACGCCTCGGGCTTCGGCCGCCGGGAGTGGGCGCTGAAGACGGGAACCTGCCTGAAGCTCTGGGGCTTGCTCTTCGTGCTGGCCGCCGGCCTCACCATCCTGCTGGTGGCCCTGCTGGTGCCGGGCATCAAGGACCACCGGGCGCTGCAGGTGGTGGGCAGCGCCGTGGCCTCCCTCTCGGGCTCCAGCCTGGTGCTGGGAGCCTTCCACATCCTCAAGAACCTGCTGGTGAGCGAGAAGCAGAAGATCGAGCGGCTGACCAACAGCCAGCGCTTCGCGGGGCAGCTGGGCTTCATGAGCAAGGTGCGGGGGGAGGTGGAGGCGCTGGTGGGCTTCCTCTCCTTCATGGAGGTCTTCGAGCGCCGCCGGCTGCGGGTGGTGCTGGAGATCACCAGCCTGGACCTGTGCCTGCCGGAGAAGGTGGCCGGGGTCCTGACGGCCATGGGCACCCTGCTGGCGGCCGCCCACTCCCCTTTCATCTTCATCCTGGCCGTGGACCCCAGCGTGATCGTGCCCTGCCTGGAGCAGGCGGGCTGCCTGAAGGGGCTGGCGGACAACGGCTACCTCTACCTCAGCCGGGTGGTGACTCTGCCCTTCTCCATCCCGGCCATGGGCGCCCGCTCCCGGCTGCGCTGCCTGGAGGCCGCCCTGGGCACCCGGGAGGACCTCATGTACCGAATCATCACTTCCAACCTGGCCGAAGCCGCCCGCAGCCCCCCCGGCCGGCGCCGGCGCTCCCACCAGCACCACCACCACCACCATCACCATCACCATCACCACCACCACCTCCCGGCGCCCCCCAGCTGGCGGGAGGTGGACGCCGAAGCCGCTCGCTGCATCCGGGAGGCCTTCGGCTGCCTGCACGACGCCAGCCAGCCCCTGGCTCGCTACCTGCCCACCGACGGCGTCCACCTGCGCCGCATCGTCAACACCATCCCCATCACCCTGCGCCTGCTGCTGCACCGAGCCCACTCCGCCGGCGCCAGCCCCTCCGCCGCCCACCCCTTCCCCGCGACGCCCCCCGGCGCCGGTGCCACCTTCCCCGCGCCCCCCGGTGCCACCTCCTTCCCCACGCCCCCCGGTGCCACCTTCCCCGCGTCCCCCGGTGCCACCTCTTTCCCCGCGCCCCCCGGTGCCACCTCCTTCCCCGCGCCCCCCGGTGCCACCTCCTTCCCCACGCCCCCCGGTGCCACCTCTTTCCCCGCGCCCCCCGGCGCCACCTCCTTCCCCGTGCTCCCCGGCACCGATGCCACCTCTTCCCCCATGCCCCCCGGCGCCGGTGCCACCTTCCCCGCGGCCCCCGACGCCACCTCCCCGCTGGCCGCCGCCGCCTGGGTGGTGCTGGCCGACCGCTGGCCCTGCAGGCTGAGCTGGGCGCTGCAGTGCCTGGAGGACGCCTGGCAGGCAGGGCTGGCACCGCAGCTGGAGGGCAGGACCCTGTGGAGCATCTACCAGGAGCAGCTGGCGGAGCTCAGCGCCCTGCGGCAGCCTCTGCGCAACCTCCTGAGCCTGGACGGGGACCCGGAGCTGTTCCGCAGCTTCCTGGCCTGCGACTTCCCCTTCGGTGCCAGCCATGCCCACCGCCTGCTGCCAGCCACCGTCAACCTCGACCACTCCATCCGGCACCGCATGGCGCTGCTGCGGGGCCTCGACCGCCTGCAGGGGGCTGCCCCCAGCGCCCCCGGCCGCGGCGGGCACCGCCCGGCCCCCGAGTGAACCTCCCCCCCACCTCCCCCCCGCGCCGCCCTGGCACCGCTCTCTGCCAGCCCTGGCGGTTCCGTGCCACCCCTGGCCAGTCTGTGCCAGCCCTGGCACTCCATTCTGCCGGCCCTGGCGCCTCTATGCCACCCCTGGCCAGTCTGTGCCAGCCCTGGGCCAGTCTGTGCCAACCCTGGCACTCCATTCTGCCGGCCCTGGCACCCCTCTGCCACCCCTGGCCAGTCTGTGCCAGCCCCGGGCCAGTCTATGCCAACCCTGGCACCCCATTCTGCCGGCCCTGGCACCCCTCTGCCACCCCTGGCCAGTCTGTGCCAGCCCCGGGCCAGTCTATGCCAACCCTGGCACCCCATTCTGCCGGCCCTGGCACCCCTCTGCCACCCCTGGCCAGTCTGTGCCAGCCCTGGCCCCTCTATGCCATCCTTGGCACCACGATCTGCCAGTCCTGGCCCTTCTATGCCAGCCATGGCCAGTCTATGCCAACCCTGGCACCCCATTCCGCTGGCCCTGGCGCCTCTATGCCACCCCTGGCCAGTCTATGCCAACCCTGACGCTCCATTCTGCCAGCCCTGCTCCCTCTATGCCATCCTTGGCACCACCCTCTGCCAGTCCTGGCCCTTCTATGCCAGCCATGGCCAGTCTATGCCAACCCTGGCACCTCTTCTGCCAGCCTTGGCACCACCCTCTGCCAGTCCTGGCGCTTCTATGCCAGCCGTGGCACTCCATTCTGCCGGCCCTGGCACCTCTATGCCAGCCTTGGCACCACCTTCTGCCAATCCTGGCGCTTCTATGGCAGCCCTGGCACCTCTCTGCCACTCCTGGCCAGTCTATGCCAACCCTGGCACCTGTGCTGCCAGCCCTGGCGCCTCCATGCCAGCCTTGGCACCACTCCTTGCCAGCACTGCCACCACCCTCTGCCAGCCCTGGCACCACGCTGCCACCTCTGGCACCCGATTCCTGTGCCAAGGGAGTGCCAAGGTGGGGGGCGGGGGGGGGAGGGGCCTGAGGTGACCCTGAGCGGGGAGCAGCCCCGGGGGGGCCGGGGGGGGGGTCGGGGGGGGCTCGGGGGGGGTCTCCCCCCCCCCAAATAAACCAATCCCAAAGCTCCCTCTGAGCCTCCTGCGCCTTGGCTTCCGGGGGGGAGGGGCAGGGGGAGGGCAATCACCTCCCGGGGGGGGTCCCCAGGGTCCTCTGCCCGCCCTGGCACCCCTGTGCCCCCCCTGTGCCCGCCCTGGCACCCCTGTGCCCCCCCTCTGCCCGCCCTGGCACCCCTGTGCCCACCCTGGCACCCCTGTGCCACCCCTCTGCCCGCCCTGGCACCCCTGTGCCCCCCCTGTGCCCGCCCTGGCACCCCTGTGCCACCCCTCTGCCCGCCCTGGCACCCCTGTGCCCACCCTGGCACCCCTGTGCCCCCCTTGTGCCCACCCTGACACCCCTGTGCCTATCTCTGTGCCCACCCTGGCACCTCTCTGCCCCCCTTGTGCCCACCCTGGCACCCCTGTGCCACCCTTGTGCCCACTTGGCACCTCTCTGCCCTCCTTGTGCCTACCCTGGCACCTGCCTACCCTGGTGCCCACCCTGGCACCCCTGTGCCCCCCTTGTGCCCACCCTGGCACCTCTCTGCCTACCCTGGTGCCCACCCTGGCACCTTTGTGCCACCCCTGTGCCCACCCTTGTGCCCACCTGGCACCTCTCTGCCCTCCTTGTGCCTACCCTGGCACCTCTCTGCCCCCCTTGTGCCCACCCTGGCGCCTCTCTGCCCCCCTTGTGCCCACCCTGGCACCTCTCTGCCCCCCTTGTGCCCACCCTGACACCCCTGTGCCTATCTCTGTGCCCACCCTGGCACCTCTCTGCCCTCCTTGTGCCCACCCTGACACCCCTGTGCCCTCCTTGTGCCCACCCTGGCACCTCTCTGCCCTCCTTGTGCCTACCCTGGCACCCCTGTGCCACCCTTGTGCCCACTTGGCACCTCTCTGCCCTCCTTGTGCCTACCCTGGCACCTGCCTACCCTGGTGCCCACCCTGGCACCCCTGTGCCCACCCTGGCACCTCTCTGCCCTCCTTGTGCCTACCCTGGCACCCCTGTGCTACCCTTGTGCCCACTTGGCACCTCTCTGCCCTCCTTGTGCCTACCCTGGCACCTGCCTACCCTGGTGCCCACCCTGGCACCTCTCTGCCCCCCTTGTGCCCACCCTGACACCCCTGTGCCCCCCTTGTGCCCACCCTGGCACCTCTCTGCCCCCCTTGTGCCCACCCTGGCACCTCTCTGCCCCCCTTGTGCCTACCCTGGCACCTGCCTACCCTGGTGCCCACCCTGGCACCCCTGTGCCACCCTTGTGCCCACCCTGGCACCTCTCTGCCCTCCTTGTGCCCACCCTGGCACCTCTCTGCCCTCCTTGTGCCTACCCTGGCACCCCTGTGCCTATCTCTGTGCCCACCCTGGCACCTCTCTGCCCCCCTTGTGCCCACCCTGGTACCTCTCTGCCCCCCTTGTGCCCACCCTGACACCCCTGTGCCCCCCTTGTGCCCACCCTGGCACCTCTCTGCCCCCCTTGTGCCCACCCTGGCACCTCTCTGCCCCCCTTGTGCCTACCCTGGCACCTGCCTACCCTGGTGCCCACCCTGGCACCCCTGTGCCACCCTTGTGCCCACCCTGGCACCTCTCTGCCCTCCTTGTGCCTACCCTGGCACCTGCCTACCCTGGTGCCCACCCTGGCACCTCTCTGCCCCCCTTGTGCCCACCCTGACACCCCTGTGCCCCCCTTGTGCCCACCCTGGCACCTCTCTGCCCCCCTTGTGCCCACCCTGGCACCTCTCTGCCCCCCTTGTGCCTACCCTGGCACCTGCCTACCCTGGTGCCCACCCTGGCACCCCTGTGCCACCCTTGTGCCCACCCTGGCACCTCTCTGCCCTCCTTGTGCCCACCCTGGCACCTCTCTGCCCTCCTTGTGCCTACCCTGGCACCCCTGTGCCTATCTCTGTGCCCACCCTGGCACCTCTCTGCCCCCCTTGTGCCCACCCTGGTACCTCTCTGCCCTCCTTGTGCCCACCCTGGCACCTCTCTGCCCTCCTTGTGCATACCCTGGCACCCCTGTGCCTATCTCTGTGCCCACCCTGGCACCTCTCTGCCCTCCTTGTGCCCACCCTGGTACCTCTCTGCCCTCCTTGTGCCTACCCTGGCACCTCTCTGCCCCCCTTGTGCCCACCCTGGCACCCCTGTGCCCCCCCTGGCACCTCCCTGTGCCCCCCCGTGCCCACCCTGGCACCTCTCTGCCCCCCCTTGTGCCCCCCCTGGCACCCCTGTGCCCCCCTTGTGCCCACCCTGGCACCTCCCTGTGCCCCCCCGTGCCCACCCTGGCACCCCTGTGCCCCCCTTGTGCCCACCCTGACACCCCTGTGCCTATCTCTGTGCCCACCCTGGCACCTCTCTGCCCTCCTTGTGCCTACCCTGGCACCCCTGTGCCACCCTTGTGCCCACCCTGGCACCTCCCTGTGCCCCCCCGTGCCCGCCCTGGTGCCCCCCCGTGGCCGGGGGCGGTGCCAGCCTCGCGCGGGTCTCTGCCAGTTGTTGTTGTTGTGGTTATTTTTTTTTTTTTTTTTTTTGCAGCCTTTTAATAGAAAGAAAAAAAAAAAAAAAAAAAAAAAAAAGCAAAAGAGAAAAAAAAAAAAAAAAACAAACCAAAAAAAAAACCTCCAAAAAAAACCCTCCCGCGGCAGAGCCCCCCCCCGGGACCCCCCCTCCGCGGGACCCCTCCCCCTCCCCCACCCCCCCCCCCCAAGCCCCCCCCCCCCCCCCCTCCCCCTCCCCCTTTCCCTGATTGGTTTTTATTGCACTTAAGAGAAGCGACCCCGCCCCCGGCCCCGCCCCCCCGGCCCCGCCCCCCCCGGCCCCTCCCTGAGACGAAAGCCCCCTGGGGGGAGGGGGATGGGGAGAGAGAGGGGGAGGGGCACAGAGGGCACCCCCGAGGCTGGCACCGGGGAGCTTGGGGCACCGCCCCCCCCCCCCCCCCCCCCCAGCCCCTCCCCCTCCCCCCCCCCCGCGGCAGGGCTGAGCTGGAGGGGGGGGAGGGGGAGGGGGGAGGGTGCCAGAGCCAGGGGGATGCCCATGGCAGGGCCTGGCACCACCTCTGTGCCAGCCCTGGGACCTCTGTGCCAGCCCTGACCTCCCTAGGCCAACCCTGGCATCCCTCTGTGCCAGCCCTGGGACCTCTATGCCAACCCCAGCACCAACTCTGTACCAACCCTGGGACCTCTGTGCCAGCCCTGGGACCCCTCCATTAATCAATTACTCACTCAACCAATCAGTCACTCACTCAATCAATCACTCTCTCAATCACTCACTCAATCATTCAATCACACAATCACTCAATCAATCACTCACTCACTCACTCAATCAATCAATCACTCACTCAATCACTCAATCAATCACTCACTCACTCACTCACTCACTCAATCAATCACTCACTCAATCAATCAATCACTCACTCACTCAATCAATCAATCACTCACTCAATCAATCACTCACTCACTCAATCACTCACTCAATCAATCACTCACTCACTCACTCAATCAATCACTCACTCAATCACTCACTCACTCACTCACTCACTCAATCACTCAATCACTCACTCAATCAATCAATCACTCACTCAATCACTCACTCACTCACTCAATCAATCACTCACTCAATCAATCACTCACTCAATCACTCACTCACTCACTCACTCACTCAATCAATCACTCACTCAATCAATCAATCACTCACTCAATCACTCACTCACTCAATCACTCACTCACTCACTCAATCACTCAATCAATCACTCACTCAATCACTCACTCACTCACTCAATCACTCACTCAATCACTCACTCACTCACTCACTCACTCAATCAATCACTCACTCAATCAATCAATCACTCACTCACTCAATCAATCAATCACTCACTCAATCAATCACTCACTCACTCAATCACTCACTCAATCAATCACTCACTCACTCACTCAATCAATCACTCACTCAATCACTCACTCACTCACTCACTCACTCACTCACTCAATCAATCAATCACTCACTCAATCAATCAATCACTCACTCAATCACTCACTCACTCACTCAATCAATCACTCACTCACTCAATCAATCACTCACTCAATCACTCACTCACTCACTCAATCACTCACTCAATCACTCAATCAATCACTCACTCAATCACTCACTCACTCACTCAATCACTCACTCAATCACTCAATCAATCACTCACTCAATCAATCAATCACTCACTCAATCACTCACTCACTCAATCACTCACTCAATCACTCAATCACTCACTCAATCACTCACTCAATCAATCACTCACTCACTCAATCAATCACTCAATCAATCAATCCCCAGCCCTGCCCCCTGCTGGGGCTGCAGCCTTGGTCCCCAGGGGCTCCCCAAGCCCTGGGGTGCAGCCTTCAGCCTCCTCCTCCTCGCTCACCACCTCAGGCCCTGCAGGGTGGCACAGCTGTGGTGCCAGCCCTGGCCTGGTGCCAGGCTCCACCCAGTGCCACCCACACCCTGGTGCCACCCTCAGCCTGGTGCCACTGCCTTAGTGTCATCAGCACCTTGGTGCCAGCCCCAACCTGGTGCCAGCCTCCACCTGGTGCCACCCACACCCTGATACCACCCTCAGCACCCTCAGTTTGGTGCCAGCCTCAGCCTGGTGCCACTGGATTAGTGTCATCAGTGCCCTGGTGCCACTGGTGTGGTGCCAAAGGCTCTGTGCCAGCATCAGTGTAGTGCCAAAGGCTCTGTGCCAGCTTCACCCTGGTGCCAAAGGCTCTGTGGCAGCTTCATCCTGGTGCCAGAGGCTCTGTGCCAGCTTCAGTGTAGTGCCAGAGGCTCTGTGCCAGCTTCATCCTGGTGCCAAAGGCCCTGTGCCAGCTTCAGTGTAGTGCCAGAGGCTCTGTGCCAGCTTCACCCTGGTGCCAAAGGCTCTGTGCCAGCTTCAGTGTAGTACCAGAGGCTCTGTGCCAGCTTCACCCTGGTGCCACAGGCTCTGTGCCAGCTTCACCCTGGTGCCAAAGGCTCTGTGCCAGCTGCAGTGTAGTACCAGAGGCTCTGTGCCAGCTTCACCCCGGTGCCAGAGGCTCTGTGCCAGCTTCACCCTGGTGCCAAAGGCTCTGTGCCAGCTTCAGTGTAGTACCAGATGCTCTGTGCCAGCTTCACCCTGGTGCCACAGGCTCTGTGCCAGCTTCAGTGTAGTGCCAGAGGCTCTGTGCCAGCTTCACCCTGGTGCCAGAGGCTCTGTGCCAGCTTCACCCTGGTGCCAGAGGCTCTGTGCCAGCTTCAGTGTAGTGCCAGAGGCTCTGTGCCAGCTTCACCCTGGTGCCAGAGGCTCTGTGCCAGCTTCAGTGTAGTGCCAAAGGCTCTGTGCCAGCTGCAGTGTAGTACCAGAGGCTCTGTGCCAGCTTCACTTTGGTGCCAGAGGCTCTGTGCCAGCTTCAGTGTAGTGCCACAGGCTCTGTGCCAGCTTCACCCTGGTGCCAAAGGCTCTGTGCCAGCTTCACTTTGGTGCCAGAGGCTCTGTGCCAGCTTCAGCCTGGTGCCAGATGCTCTGTGCCAGCTTCACCCTGGTGCCAGATGCTCTGTGCCAGCTTCACCCTGGTGCCACAGGCTCTGTGCCAGCTTCACCCTGGTGCCAGAGGCTCTGTGCCAGCTTCACCCTGGTGCCAGAGGCTCTGTGCCAGCTTCACCCTGGTGCCAGATGCTCTGTGCCAGCTTCCCCTGGTGCCCTCTGGCCTTGTGCCACCTCCTCCCTGGTGCCCAGCTGGGTGGTGCCCATCTGCTGCCCCTGGGCCCTGGGCTGGGGAGCTGGGGAGAGGGCCTGGGGGGAGGGGAGGGAGAGAGGAGGGGAGGGGGAGGGGAGGGGAGGGGAGGGGGAGGAGGAAGAGGCCAAGGGCAGCCCAGGAGCTCCTCTGCGGCGCTCAGCAGCTCCAAGGCCCTGCAGGAGGAGCAGCAATGGAAACCAACCCAGGAAGGGTCCCATGGGTCCCTTCCCCTTCTCCCCCTCCTCCCTTCCCTCCCCTTCCCTTCCCCTCCCCTTCTCCTCCCCCTCCCCTTCCTCTTCCCTCCCCCTTCCTCTCCCCCCCCCCTCCCCGTCCTCTTCCCTCCCCCTTCCTCTTCCCCTCCCCTTCCTCTCCTCTCCCTTCCCCTTCCTTCCCCTTTCCGTTCCCCTCCCCTTCCCTCCCTCTTCCTCTTCCCTCCTCTCCCTCCCCCTTCTCTTCCCCTTCCCCTCCCTTCCCCCTCCCCTCCCCTGCCCTCCCCCTCCCCACCTGGGGCTCCCAGCAGCTCCTGCCCTGCCTCCTGGCTGGCTTCCAGCAGCAGCTCCTCCAGCTCCTGCTCCTGCTGGGGGCAGCTCAGCTCTGCAAGGCACAGAACCTCCAGCTGGGCCCTGCAGGATCCCCTGCACCGGCTGGATCCCCCCCGGGATCCCCCCCAGGATCCCCCAGGATCCCCCCCGGGATCCCCCCCAGGATCCCCCAGGATCCCCCCCCAAGGACCCACTGCAAGGACCCAGGCAGGGAGCAGCTGGGAGGGGCTGGGGACCCTGGAGGGGTCTCTGGATCTCAGGAGGGTCTTGGGGGATCTCGGGGGGGTCTTTGGGGGGGTCTCAGGGCTCCCCCCCGGGGGTCTCAGGGGGCTGTGGGGAGAGGTCCCAGGGGTCTCAGGGGGTCTCAGGGGGCCATGGGGGTGATCTCAGGGCTCCTCCCCGGGGGTCTCAGGGGTCTGAGGGGCCATGGGGGTGGTCCCAGGGGTCCCCCCCGGGGGTCTCAGGGGCCGTGGGGGGGGGTCCCAGGGGTCTGAGGGGCCATGAGGAGGGGTCCCAAGGGTCCCCCCCGGGGGTCTCAGGGGTCTGAGGGGCCATGGGGAGGGGTCCCAGGGCTCCTCCCCGGGGGTCTCAGGGGTCCCAGGGGTCCGTGGGGGTGGTCCCAGGGGTCCCCCCCGGGGGTCTCAGGGGTCTCAGGGGTCTGAGGGGCCATGGGGAGGGGTCCCAGGGGTCCCCCCCGGGGGTCTCAGGGGTCTCAAGGGTCCCAGGGGTCTGAGGGGCCATGGGGAGGGGTCCCAGGGGTCCCCCCCGGGGGTCTCACCGTGCTCTGTGCCGCAGCTCCCTGCTTTGCCCTCCCCCCCGGGGGGCAGCTGGGGCAGTGCCCTCTGGGCAAGCTCCGTCCTGAGGCCGTTGGGGAGGGCAGAGGCCGGGGCCAGGCTGGCACAGCCCCCGGGGGGTGCCCCCTGGGGGTGCCAGGGGCGGCCTGGGGCCCCCCCCGGGCCCGGGGCCCCCTCCCCAGGCAGCTCTCCGTTGGCCCTGGCTGCCCCTGCCGGGGGAGGGGGCGGCGGGGGGGGCGGCCTGGGGGGCAGGATGGGTGCCAGGCTGGGTGCCAGGGTGGGGGTCAGGCTGGGTGCCAGGCTGGGGGTCAGGCTGGGGGCCAGGCTGGGGGTCAGGCTGGGGGTCAGGCTGGGGGCCAGGGTCAATGCCAGGCTGGGGGCCAGGCTGGGGGTCAGGCTGGGGGCCAGGGTCAATGCCAGGCTGGGGGCCAGGCTGGGGGTCAGGCTGGGGGCCAGGGTCAATGCCAGGCTGGGGGCCAGGCTGGGTGCCAGGCTGGGGGTCAGGCTGGGGGTCAGGCTCAATGCCAGGCTGGATGCCAGGCTGGGGGTCAGGCTGGGGGCCAGGCTCAATGCCAGGCTGGGTGCCAGGCTGGGTGCCAGGCTGGGGGCCAGGCTGGGGGCCAGGCTGGGGGCCAGGCTCAATGCCAGGCTGGGTGCCAGGCTGGGTGCCAGCCTCGGGCAGGGGCTCCACTCTGGTCACCAGGAAGACTTTGTGGCCTCTGCCAGGGCTGGAGACTGAAATCCTCCTCTGGGTGGGGGAGGAGGAGGAGGAGGAGGAGGAGGAAGGGGAGGGGGAGAGGGCAGGGCTGCCACCCCCAGCCCCCGGCTGAGGCTCCTGCAGGGGGGGTGGCAGCTCCTGGGGGGCACCTGGGGGGCGCTGCAAGGCCCTGCCCAGGTCCTCTGTGCCCAGCCCAGGGCCTGGCTCCTCCTCTGGCTCGGAGCTGCAGTCTGTGAGGCCTCCTCCGCCGCTGCCCTCCGCTGCCTGCCTGCTCTGCCCAGGCCCAGGGGGCAGCTCCTGCCCTTCCTCTCCTCCCTCCTCCTCCTCCTGGGCAGGGCTGGCACTGCCAGCCTGGCTGTGCCCCGCCAGGGCCTCCTCCAGGGGCTCTGTGCTGCCCTCCTCGGGCAGGGAGGCCGAAGGCTGCAGCTGCTGCTGCTCCTCCCTCTCCCTGGCCAGGACGAAGTTCCTCTTGCAGCCGTTCTGGATCTCGGCCAGCAGAGCCCTCTGGGTCTCCAGGAAGCTCTTCACCTGCAGGGGGAGGCCCAGGGGCAGCTGGAACCGGCCCAGGGGCAGCTGGAACCGGCCCAGGGGCAGCTGGAACCGGCCCAGGGGGACCTAGAACAGGCTAAGGGGCACCTAGAATGGCAAGGAGCACCTAGAACCAACCAAGGGGCAGCTGGAACCGGCCAAGGGGGACCTGGAACCGGCCAAGGGGCACCTAGAATGGCAAGGAGCACCTAGAACCACCAAAGGGGCAGCTGGAACCGGCCAAGGGGCAGCTGGAACCGGCCCAGGGGCAGCTGGAACCGGCCAAGGGGCAGCTGGAACCGGCCCAGGGGCAGCTGGAACCGGCCAAGGGGGACCTAGAACAGGCCAAGGGGGACCTGGAACCGGCCAAGGGGCAGCTGGAACCGGCCAAGGGGCAGCTGGAACCGGCTAAGGGGCAGCTGGAACCGGCCCAGGGGCACCTGGAACCGGCCCGGGGCAGCTGGAACCGGCTAAGGGGCAGCTGGAACCGGCTAAGGGGCAGCTGGAACCGGCTAAGGGGCACCTAGAATGGCAAGGAGCACCTAGAACCACCAAAGGGGCACCTGGAACCGGCCCAGGGGCAGCTGGAACCGGCCCAGGGGCAGCTGGAACCGGCCAAGGGGCAGCTGGAACCGGCCAAGGGGCACCTAGAATGGCAAGGAGCACCTAGAACCACCAAAGGGGCACCTGGAACCGGCCCAGGGGCAGCTGGAACCGGCCCAGGGGCACCTGGAACCGGCCCAGGGGCACCTGGAACCGGCCAAGGGGCAGCTGGAACCGGCCCAGGGGCAGCTGGAACCGGCCAAGGGGCAGCTGGAACCGGCCAAGGGGCAGCTGGAACCGGCTAAGGGGCAGCTGGAACAGGCCAAGGGGCACCTAGAATGGCAAGGAGCACCTAGAACCACCAAAGGGGCACCTGGAACCGGCCCAGGGGCAGCTGGAACCGGCCAAGGGGCAGCTGGAACCGGCTAAGGGGCAGCTGGAACTGGCCAAGGGGCAGCTGGAACCGGCCAAGGGGCACCTAGAACCACCAAAGGGGCAGCTGGAACCAGCTAAGGGGCAGCTGGAACCAGCCAAGGGGCAGCTGGAACCGGCCCAGGGGCAGCTGGAACCGGCCAAGGGGCAGCTGGAACCGGCTAAGGGGCAGCTGGAACAGGCCAAGGGGCACCTAGAATGGCAAGGAGCACCTAGAACCACCAAAGGGGCACCTGGAACCGGCCCAGGGGCAGCTGGAACCGGCCAAGGGGCACCTAGAACCACCAAAGGGGCAGCTGGAACCGGCCAAGGGGCAGCTGGAACCGGCCAAGGGGCAGCTGGAACCGGCTAAGGGGCAGCTGGAACCGGCCAAGGGGCACCTGGAAACGGCCAAGGGGCAGCTGGAACCGGCCAAGGGGCAGCTGGAACCGGCCCAGGGGCAGCTGGAACCGGCCAAGGGGCAGCTGGAACCGGCTAAGGGGCACCTGGAACTGGCCAAGGGGCAGCTGGAACCAGCCAAGGGGCAGCTGGAACCGGCCCAGGGGCAGCTGGAACCGGCCAAGGGGCAGCTGGAACCGGCCAAGGGGGACCTAGAACAGGCTAAGGGGCACCTGCAACAGGCCAAGGGGCAGCTGGAACAGGCTAAGGGGCACCTAGAATGGCAAGGAGCACCTAGAACCAACCAAGGGGCAGCTGGAACCGGCCAAGGGGCAGCTGGACCAGCCAAGGGGGGCCCTAGAAGCCCCATAGGGGCACCTAGAACCCCCCAGGAGCCGTGGCAGGGAGCCCCCCGGGGCGGGGCACCTACCGCCTCCTTCTTGGGCTCGCGGTCCAGGTCGAGGCGCAGCAGGGAGTGGTTGACCTTGAGGGCCAGGGACAAGGCCATGAGGCCTCCGGTCTTGATCTCGTTCTCCCGCAGGTCGAGGCGCAGCAGCCGCGGGCTCTCGGCGATGAACTCGGCCACGGCCACGGCCCCTGCAGGCAGCAGGCTGCAGCGGCCTCCCGGGGGCGCCCCCGCCCCGCCCCGCCCCGCCCCGCCCCGCCCCCCCCCCGGGTGGCAGCAGAGGAGATGCCGAAGGGGCGCCTGGAACCGGCAAAGGGGCGCCTGGAACGTCGGGGAGCCGGCAAAGGGGCACCTGGAACCAAGCTAGGGGCACCTAGAACCAAGCTGGGGGCACCTAGAGTGGCAGGGAGACACCGAGGGGGCACCTAGAACCAAGCTAGGGGCACCTAGAACCAAGCTGGGGGCATCTAGAGTGGCAGGGAGACACCGAGGGGGCACCTAGAACCAAGCTAGGGGCACTTAGAACCAAGCTAGGGGCACCTAGAGTGGCAGGGACACACTGAAGGGGCACCTAGAGCCAAACTAGGGGTACCTAGAACCAACTTAAGGGCACCTAGAGTGGCAGGGAGACACTGAAGGGGCACCTAGAGCCAAGCTAGGGGCACCTAGAGTGGCAGGGACACACTGAAGGGGTACCTAGAGCCAAGCTAGGAGTACCTAGAACCAAGCTAGGGGCACCTAGAGTGGCAGGGACACACTGAAGGGGCACCTAGAGCAAAGCTAGGGGCACCTAGAGTGGCAGGGAGACACTGAGGGGGCACCTAGAGCCAAGCTAGGGGCACCTAGAGTGGCAGGGACACACTGAAGGGGCACCTAGAGCCAAGCTAGGGGCACCTAGAGTGGCAGGGACACACTGAAGGGGCACCTAGAGCCAAGCTAGGGGCACCTAGAACCAAGCTAGGGGCACCTAGAGTGGCAGGGACACACTGAAGGGGCACCTAGAGCCAAGCTAGGGGCACCTAGAACCAACCTAAGGGCACCTAGAGTGGCAGGGAGACACTGAAGGGGCACCTAGAGCCAAGCTAGGGGCACCTAGAGTGGCAGGGACACACTGAAGGGGCACCTAGAGCCAAGCTAGGGGCACCTAGAACCAACCTAAGGGCACCTAGAGTGGCAGGGAGACACCGAGGGGGCACCTAGAACCAAGCTAGGGGCACCTAGAACCAAGCTGGGGGCATCTAGAACCAAGCTGGGGGCACCTAGAGTGGCAGGGAGACACCGAGGGGGCACCTAGAGCCAAGCTAGGGGCACCTAGAACCAAGCTAGGGGCACCTAGAACCAAGCTAGGGGCATCTAGAGTGGCAGGGAGACACCAAGGGGGCACCTAGAACCAAGCTAGGGGCACCTAGAACCAAGCTGGGGGCATCTAGAGTGGCAGGGAGACACCGAGGGGGCACCTAGAACCAAGCTAGGGGCACCTAGAACCAAGCTAGGGGCACCTAGAACCAAGCTGGGGGCACCTAGAACCAAGCTGGGGGCACCTAGAGTGGCAGGGAGACACCGAGGGGGCAACTAGAGCCAAGCTAGGGGCACCTAGAACCAAGCTAGGGGCACCTAGAACCAAGCTGGGGGCACCTAGAGTGGCAGGGAGACACCGAGGGGGCAACTAGAGCCAAGCTAGGGGCACCTAGAACCAAGCTAAGGGCACCTAGAGTGGCAGGGAGACACCAAGGGGGCACCTAGAACCAAGCTAGGGGCACCTAGAACCAAGCTAGGGGCACTTAGAACCAAGCTAGGGGCACCTAGAGTGGCAGGGAGACACTGAGGGGGCACCTAGAGCCAAGCTAGGGGCACCTAGAACCAAGCTAGGGGCACCTAGAACCAAGCTGGGGGCATCTAGAGTGGCAGGGAGACACCAAGGGGGCACCTAGAACCAAGCTAGGGGCACCTAGAGTGGCAGGGACACACTGAAGGGGCACCTAGAGCCAAGCTAGGGGCACCTAGAGTGGCAGGGACACACTGAAGGGGCACCTAGAGCCAAGCTAGGGGCACCTAGAACCAAGCTAGGGGCACCTAGAGTGGCAGGGACACACTGAAGGGGCACCTAGAGCCAAACTAGGGGCACCTAGAACCAAGCTAGGGGCACCTAGAGTGGCAGGGACACACTGAAGGGGCACCTAGAGCCAAGCTAGGGGCACCTAGAGCCAAGCTAGGGGCACCTAGAGTGGCAGGGACACACTGAAGGGGCACCTAGAGCCAAGCTAGGGGTACCTAGAGTGGCAGGGAGACACCGAGGGGGCACCTAGAGCCAAGCTAGGGGCACCTAGAACCAAGCTAGGGGCACCTAGAGTGGCAGGGACACACTGAAGGGGCACCTAGAGCCAAGCTAGGGGCACCTAGAGTGGCAGGGAGACACTGAAGGGGCACCTAGAGCCAAGCTAGGGGCACCTAGAACCAACCTAAGGGCACCTAGAGTGGCAGGGAGACACTGAAGGGGCACCTAGAGCCAAGCTAGGGGCACCTAGAGTGGCAGGGACACACTGAAGGGGCACCTAGAACCAAGCTAGGGGCACCTAGAGCCAAGCTAGGGGCACCTAGAGTGGCAGGGAGACACTGAAGGGGCACCTAGAACCAAGCTAGGGGCACCTAGAACCAAGCTAGGGGCACCTAGAGTGGCAGGGAGACACTGAGGGGGCACCTAGAGCCAAGCTAGGGGCACCTAGAACCAAGCTAGGGGCACCTAGAGTGGCAGGGAGACACTGAGGGGGCACCTAGAGCCAAGCTAGGGGCACCTAGAGTGGCAGGGACACACTGAAGGGGCACCTAGAGCCAAGCTAGGGGCACCTAGAGTGGCAGGGACACACCGAAGGGGCACCTAGAGCCAAGCTAGGGGTACCTAGAACCAACTTAAGGGCACCTAGAGTGGCAGGGAGACACTGAAGGGGCACCTAGAGCCAAGCTAGGGGTACCTAGAGTGGCAGGGAGACACTGAAGGGGCACCTAGAGCCAAGCTAGGGGTACCTAGAGTGGCAGGGAGACACCGAGGGGGCACCTAGAGCCAAGCTAGGGGCACCTAGAGTGGCAGGGACACACTGAAGGGGCACCTAGAGCCAAGCTAGGGGCACCTAGAACCAACCTAAGGGCACCTAGAGTGGCAGGGACACACTGAAGGGGCACCTAGAGCCAAGCTAGGGGCACCTAGAGTGGCAGGGACACACTGAAGGGGCACCTAGAGCCAAGCTAGGGGCACCTAGAACCAAGCTAGGGGCACCTAGAGTGGCAGGGACACACTGAAGGGGCACCTAGAGCCAAGCTAGGGGTACCTAGAGCCAAGCTAGGGGCACCTAGAGTGGCAGGGAGACACTGAAGGGGCACCTAGAGCCAAGCTAGGGGCACCTAGAGCCAAGCTAGGGGCACCTAGAGTGGCAGGGACACACTGAAGGGGCACCTAGAACCAACTTAAGGGCACCTAGAGTGGCAGGGAGACACTGAAGGGGCACCTAGAGCCAAGCTAGGGGCACCTAGAGCCAAGCTAGGGGTACCTAGAACGGCAAGGAGAGCATCAAAGGGGCACCTAGAACCCCTGAATGTCACCTAGCCCATGGAGGAACTATCAAAGGGGCACCTAGAACCAGCAGGGGGGCACCCAGAACGTCGTCCCCAGGGGCCAAGGAGGGCTTGGAGGAGGTTGTGACCAAGGCAACTCCTCGAGGGCCACCAAGAGACCTCCCCAGGCCCCCTGCAGCCCCCTCCCCAAGCCCCCTCCCCAAGCCCCCTCCCCAAGCCCCCTCCTGCTCTAGAGCCCAGGAAGCTCTGGGAAGACCTTCAGAGCTCCTGGCTGAAGCCAGGCCAGGGGTTGGCAGGGGTGGGCTGGGTGCTAGGTGCCAGGCAGGGCAGGGCTGGGTGCTAGGTGCCAGGCAGGGCAGGGCTGGGTGCCAGGGGCCCGCCAGGGCAGGGCTGGGTGCCAGGGGCCTGCCAGGGCCGGGCTGGGTGCTGGGTGCCACCCACCTTCGCAGGTGAGCTTGGTGGCAGCCAGGCCGAGGCGCAGCACGGAGCGGTTCCCGATCAGGCCTGGCTTGAGGTTCCGCACTCCCTCGTTGCCCAGGGGGTTGTGGCCCAGGTTGAGAGTCTCCAGGCTCTGGGTGTGAGGCTGAGGCAGGCACAGGGCAGCTGCAGGCAGCTGGAGCAAGGAGCTCCCAACCCAACCCAACCCAACCCAACCCCAACCCCAACCCAACCCAACCCAACCCAACTCAACCCAACCCAACCCAACTCAACCCCAACCCAACCCAACCCAACCCAACCCAACCCAACCCAACCCCAACCCAACCCAACCCAACCCAACCCAACCCCAACCCAACCCAACCCAACCCCAACCCAACCCAACCCAACCCAACCCCAACTCAACCCAACCTTAACCCAACCCAACCCAACTCAACCCAACCCAACCCAACCCAACCCAAACCCAACCCAACCCAACCCCAACCCAACCTTAACCCAACCCAACCCAACCCAACCTTAACCCAACCCAACCCAACCCAACCCAACCCAACTGAACCCCAACCCAACCCAACTCAACCCCAACCCAACCCAACCCAACCCCAACCCAACCCAACCTTAACCCAACCCAACCCAACCCCAACCCAACCCAACCCCAACCCAACCCAACCCAACCCCAACCCAACCCAACCCAACCCAACTCAACTCAACCCAACCCAACTCAACCCAACCCCAACCCAACCCAACCCAACTCAACCCCAACCCAACCCAACCCCAACCCAACCCAACCCAACTCAACCCAACCCAACCCAACCCAACTCAACCCCAACTCAACCCCAACTCAACCCAACCCAACCCAACCCAACTCAACCCAACCCAACCCCAACTCAACCCAACCCAACCCAACCCAACCCAACCCCAACCTCAACCTCCACCCCCCCAGGCTCGGTCCACAGAGAGCATCTGGAGGCAGCTGCCACAAGTTGCTCAGCTCCTGGCTGCCCCTCCAAGGACACCCCCAGGAGGTGCCAGGGCGCAGCTCCTCCTCTGCCACCGCCCTCAGGTGCCCTCCAGAGCTCCCTCCCACGCCATCCCCTGGCCCCATGCCAACCTGTGCCCGGCCCTGCCCCACCCAACCCCTTGGCTGCTCCTCCAAGCACCACCCAGCCCCTGGCGGGGGGCGAGGGGGGGGGTCAAGGCTCCTCCTCTGCCACCCTTTGTGCCAACCTGGCTCAGCTGGCACCTGGGGGGTGTCCTACTCACCAGGGTCATGCCCAGGTAGGCCATGCCAGTGTGGCTCAGTTGGTTGTTCCACAGCACCAAGGTCACCAGGCCTCTGCGCTGCTCCTTCAGCCCTTCGCAGATGTAGGCCAGGCCTGGGAGGCAGCAGGGCTCAGCCCCCTGCCTGGGCACTGCCTGGGCACTGCCAGGGCACTGCCAGCTGCCAGCCAGCCCCAGGGCCTGGCAGCAGCCCCTGAGGCAGCAGCCCCTGGGGCTGGCAGTGCCTCCAGGCCTGCTCGGCCCTCCCCGTGGGCTGGCTTGGCTGGGGGCAGAGCTCGGCTGGGCACCCAGGGGGGCACCCAGGGGGGCACCCAGGGGGGATTGAAGCCTCCTGAGACCCTCCTGAGATCCTCAACCTCCTGAGACCCTCTTGAGAGCCTTCTGAGCCCCTCCTGGGACCCTGCTGTGACCATTCTGAGACCCTCCTGAGCCCCTTCCAAGCCCCTCCTGGGACCCCCCTGAGCCTCTCCTCCTTCTGAGCCCCTCCTGGGACCCTCCTGGGACCCTCCTGAGCCCCTCCTGGGACCCTCCTGGGACCCTCAACCTCCTGAGCCCCTCCTGGGACCCTCCTGAGCCTCTCCTCCTTCTGAGCCCCTCCTGGGACCCTCCTGAGCCCCTTCTGAGCCCTTCCTGGGACCCTCCTGGGACCCTCAACCTCCTGAGCCCCTCCTGGGACCCTCCTGAGCCTCTCCTCCTTCTGAGCCCCTCCTGGGACCCTCCTGGGACCCTCAACCTCCTGAGCCCCTCCTGGGACCCTCCTGAGCCCCTTCTGAGCCCTTCCTGGGACCCTCCTGGGACCCTCAACCTCCTGAGCCCCTCCTGGGACCCCCCTGAGCCTCTCCTCCTTCTGAGCCCTTCCTGGGACCCTCCTGAGCCCCTTCTGAGCCCCTCCTGGGACCCCCCTGAGCCTCTCCTCCTTCTGAGCCCCTCCTGGGACCCTCCTGGGACCCTCAACCTCCTGAGCCCCTCCTGGGACCCCCCTGAGCCTCTCCTCCTTCTGAGCCCTTCCTGGGACCCTCCTGGGACCCTCAACCTCCTGAGCCCCTCCTGGGACCCTCCTGAGCCCCTTCCAAGCCCCTCCTGGGACCCTCCTGGGACCCTCAACCTCCTGAGCCCCTCCTGGGACCCCCCTGAGCCTCTCCTCCTTCTGAGCCCCTCCTGGGACCCTCCTGAGCCTCTCCTCCTTCTGAGCCCCTCCTGGGACCCTCCTGAGCCCCTTCCAAGCCCCTCCTGGGACCCTCCTGGGACCCTCAACCTTCTGAGCCCTTCCTGGGACCCCCCTGAGCCTCTCCTCCTTCTGAGCCCCTCCTGGGACCCTCCTGGGACCCTCCTGAGCCCTTCCTGGGACCCTCCTGGGACCCTCAACCTCCTGAGCCCCTCCTGGGACCCTCCTGAGCCTCTCCTCCTTCTGAGCCCCTCCTAGGACCCTCCTGGGACCCTCAACCTCCTGAGCCCCTCCTGGGACCCCCCTGAGCCTCTCCTCCTTCTGAGCCCTTCCTGGGACCCTCCTGAGCCCCTTCTGAGCCCTTCCTGGGACCCTCCTGAGCCCCTTCTGAGCCCTTCCTGGGACCGTCCTGGGACCCTCAACCTCCTGAGCCCCTCCTGGGACCCCCCTGAGCCTCTCCTCCTTCTGAGCCCCTCCTGGGACCCTCAACCTCCTGAGCCCCTCCTGGGACCCCCCTGAGCCTCTCCTCCTCCTGAGCCCCTCCTGAGCCCCTTCCCCTCTCCCCTCCCTTCCCCTCCGCTCCTCTCTGCCGCTTTCCCCGCCCGGAGCCGCAGGGCTGGATCCCCGGGCTGGAGGGTGGTGGATCCCCGGGGGGGGTGGATCCCAGGGGTGGATCCCAGGGGTGGATCCCTCACCAGAGTCCAGGATGTGGTTGTTCCTGAGGTCGAGGATGGCCAGGGAGGAGTTGAACTTGAGCAGGGTGCCCAGCTGGGCGGCGTCCTGCAGGGCGTTGAGTTTGTTGTCGGCCAGGTAGAGCTCCCGGAGCGTCAGGTTCAGCTTCAGCGCCGTGGCTGCGGGCACAGGGCGGGCACAGCGCCCCCAGCTGGCACCCTCGGGCCCCTGGCACCCTCCTCAGACCCTCCTGAGACTCTCCTGAGACCCTCAGCCCCCTGGCACCCTCCTGAGATCCTCCTGGCACCCTCGGCCCCAAGACCTTCCTGAGACCTCCCTTGGACCCTCACCCCCCTGGCACCCTCCTGAGACCCTCACCCCCCTGGCACCTTCCTGGCACCCTCCTGAGACCCTCACCCCCCTGGCACCCTCCTGAGACCCTCACCACCCTGGCACCTTCCTGGCACCCTCCTGAGACCCTCACCCCCCTGGCACCCTCCTGAGACCCTCACCCCCCTGGCACCCTCCTGAGATCCTCCTGAGACCCTCAGCCCCCTGGCACCTTCCTGAGACCCTCCACCCCCTGGCACCCTCCTGAGATCCTCCTGAGACCCTCAGCCCCCTGGCACCCTCCTGAGACCCTCAGCCCCCTGGCACCCTCCTGAGACCCTCACCCCCCTGGCACCCTCCTGAGACCCTCCACCCCCTGGCACCTTCCTGGCACCCTCCTGGGACCCTCCACCCCCTGGCACCCTCCTGGCACCCTCCTGAGACCCTCCACCCCCTGGCACCCTCCTGAGACCCTCCACCCCCTGGCACCCTCCTGGCACCCTCCTGAGACCCTCACCCCCCTGGCACCCTCCTGAGACCCTCCACCCCCTGGCACCCTCCTGGCACCCTCCTGAGACCCTCCACCCCCTGGCACCCTCCTGGCACCTTCCTGAGACCCTCCACCCCCTGGCACCCTCCTGGCACCCTCCTGGGACCCTCCACCCCCTGGCACCCTCCTGGCACCCTCCTGAGACCCTCACCCCCCTGGCACCCTCCTGAGACCCTCACCACCCTGGCACCCTCCTGAGACCCTCCACCCCCTGGCACCTTCCTGGCACCTTCCTGAGACCCTCCACCCCCTGGCACCCTCCTGGCACCCTCCTGAGACCCTCACCCCCCTGGCACCCTCCTGAGACCCTCACCCCCCTGGCACCCTCCTGAGACCCTCACCACCCTGGCACCCTCCTGGGACCCTCCACCCCCTGGCACCTTCCTGAGACCCTCCACCCCCTGGCACCTTCCTGGCACCCTCCTGAGACCCTCCACCCCCTGGCACCCTCCTGAGACCCTCACCACCCTGGCACCCTCCTGAGATCCTCCTGAGACCCTCAGCCCCCTGGCACCCTCCTGAGACCCTCACCACCCTGGCACCCTCCTGGCACCCTCCTGAGACCCTCACCCTCCTGAGATCCTCCTGAGACCCTCAGCCCCCTGGCACCCTCCTGAGACCCTCACCCCCCTGGCACCTTCCTGGCACCTTCCTGAGACCCTCCACCCCCTGGCACCCTCCTGAGATCCTCCTGAGACCCTCCACCCCCTGGCACCTTCCTGGCACCTTCCTGAGACCCTCCACCCCCTGGCACCCTCCTGGCACCCTCCTGAGACCCTCCACCCCCTGGCACCCTCCTGGCACCTTCCTGAGACCCTCCACCCCCTGGCACCCTCCTGGCACCCTCCTGAGACCCTCACCCCCCTGGCACCCTCCTGAGACCCTCACCACCTTGGCACCCTCCTGAGACCCTCACCCCCCTGGCACCCTCCTGAGACCCTCACCACCCTGGCACCCTCCTGAGACCCTCCACCCCCTGGCACCTTCCTGAGACCCTCCACCCCCTGGCACCCTCCTGAGACCCTCCACCCCCTGGCACCTTCCTGGCACCCTCCTGAGACCCTCCACCCCCTGGCACCCTCCTGGCACCCTCCTGAGACCCTCCACCCCCTGGCACCTTCCTGGCACCCTCCTGAGACCCTCACCCCCCTGGCACCCTCCTGAGACCCTCCACCCCCTGGCACCTTCCTGGCACCCTCCTGGGACCCTCCACCCCCTGGCACCTTCCTGGCACCCTCCTGGGACCCTCCACCCCCTGGCACCTTCCTGGCACCTTCCTGAGACCCTCCACCCCCTGGCACCCTCCTGAGACTCCCCTTGGACCCTCAGCCCCCTGGCACCCTCCACCCCCTGGCACCCTCCTGGCACCCTCTGTGCCCTCCCCTGCCCCCTCTGTGCCCTTGGTGCCAGCCTGGTGCCAGGGCCAGGTGCGCTGCCCGGTGCCAGCCCCGGCCCTGCCCAGCAGCTCTCAATTGCTGCCAATGAAAGCTGCTGCCAGCTGTGCCCAGGGCTCTGAGCTGGCACCCACAGCACCCAGCCCTCCCACCCAGCACCCACAGGCTGGGCACTGCCACCCAGCCAGGCTGGCACGGGGTGGGGGGCACCCCTGAGCGTCTCAGCCTGGGCACAGCCAGCCTGGCATCGGCCTTGGCACTGCCCTAACTCTGCAGGGCCAGAGAGCTCTGGGGGGTAGGAGGTTGGCACCCAGGGCGTAGGAGGTTGGCAGGGAGGGGCACAGCTGGCCTGGGGGGTAGGAGGTTGGCACCCAGGGGGTACCAGGTTGCACCTAGGAGGTTGGAGGTTGGCACCTAGGGGGGTAGGAGGTTGGCACTGAGGGGGCACAGCCAGCCTGGGGGGTACCAGGTTGGCATCTGGGGGGTAGGAGGTTGGCACCCAGGGTGTAGGAGGGTGGCAGGGAGGGGCACAGCTACCCTATGGAGTAGGAGGTTGGCACCCAGGGGGTAGGAGGTTGGCACCCAAGGGGGCAGAGCCAGCCTGGCCTGGGCACTGCCCTTGGTCTGCAGCCTCAGAGAGCTGGGGGGGGGGGGGGGGGGGGGCAGCAGGCTGGCAGGGGGGTGCCAGGGGATGCCAGGGGGTGCCAGGGGAGGTGCCAGGGCTCACCCAGCAGCATGAGGGGGTGCCCTGAGAGGTTGGCACTCTCCAGGTGCAGCACTGCCAGGGGCAGGGCTGCCAGGGGCAGGGGTGCCAGGGGCAGGGGATGCCAGGGGCTGGCAGGGGGATGCCAGGGGCAGGGGTGGCAGGAGGGTGCCAGGGGCTGGCAGGGGGATGCCAGGGGGTGCCAGGGGCAGGGGATGACAGAGGCAGGGCTGGCAGGGTCAGGGGTGGCAGGGGGATGCCAGGGGATGCCAGGGGCTGGCAGGGGGCTGGCAGGGGGTGCCAGGGGAGGTGCCAGGGCTCACCCAGCAGCATGAGGGGGCGCCCTGAGAGGTTGGCACTCTCCAGGTGCAGCACTGCCAGGGGCAGGGCTGGCAGGGGCAGGGGGTGCCAGGGGCAGGGGTGGCAGGGGGTGCCAGGGGATGCCAGGGGCTGGCAGGGGGCTGGCAGGGGCTGGCAGGGGGATGCCAGGGGATGCCAGGGGATGCCAGGGGGATGCCAGGGGGTGCCAGGGCTCACCCAGCAGCATGAGGGGGTGCCCTGAGAGGTTGGCACTCTCCAGGTGCAGCACTGCCAGGGGCAGGGCTGGCAGGGGCAGGGGTGGCAGGGGCAGGGGTGGCAGGGGGATGCCAGGGGGTGCCAGGGGGTGCCAGGGGGGTGCCAGGGCTCACCCAGCAGCATGAGGGGGCGCCCTGAGAGGTTGGCACTCTCCAGGTGCAGCACTGCCAGGGGCAGGGCTGGCAGGGGCAGGGGGTGCCAGGGGCAGGGGTGGCAGGGGGTGCCAGGGGCAGGCAGGGGGATGCCAGGGGCTGGACTGGCAGGGGCAGGGCTGGCAGGGGGTGCCAGGGGAGGTGCCAGGGCTCACCCAGCAGCATGAGGGGGTGCCCTGAGAGGTTGGCACTCTCCAGGTGCAGCACTGCCAGGGGCAGGGCTGGCAGGGGCAGGGGTGGCAGGGGGATGGCAGGGGATGGCAGGGGCTGGCAGGGGGATGCCAGGGGGTGCCAGGGGAGGTGCCAGGGCTCACCCAGCAGCATGAGGGGGCGCCCTGAGAGGTTGGCACTCTCCAGGTGCAGCACTGCCAGGGGCAGGGGTGGCAGGGGCAGGGGTGGCAGGGGGATGCCAGGGGGTGCCAGGGGGGTGCCAGGGCTCACCCAGCAGCATGAGGGGGCGCCCTGAGAGGTTGGCACTCTCCAGGTGCAGCACTGCCAGGGGCAGGGCTGGCAGGGGCAGGGGTGCCAGGGGCAGGCAGGGGGATGCCAGGGGGTGCCAGGGCTCACCCAGCAGCATGAGGGGGCGCCCTGAGAGGTTGGCACTCTCCAGGTGCAGCACTGCCAGGCTGCTGCTGCTGCGCAGGGCGCGGGCGACGAAGGGCGCGGAGGGCTCCAGCAGCGGGGTGCAGCGGGCATCCAGGTGCTGCAGGCAGCTGGTCTGCCAGGGGGGCACCACGGGGGGTGGGCATCAGCCTGGGCACAGCCCCCACAGCCCCCCCAACACCCACACCCAGGGGCACCAGGCCCCCCACCCCCACCCCCCCCCCCGGGGCGCCAGGCTGGCAGCGGCACCTCCGGGGTGCCCACCCGGTGCCCACCCGGTGCCCACCCAGGCTCCTGAGCCCACCCAGTGCCCACCCAGTGCCCACCCAGGCCCCTGAGCCCTCCCAGTGCCCACCCGGTGCCCACCCAGGCTCCTGAGCCCACCCAGTGCCCACCCAGTGCCCACCCAGGCTCCTGAGCCCACCCAGTGCCCACCCAGTGCCCACCCAGGCTCCTGAGCCCACCCAGTGCCCACCCAGTGCCCACCCGGTGCCCACCCAAGGAGTAGCCAAGGCAGCTGCTGAGCCTCCCCCATGGTGCCCACCCCTCTGCCCACCCCTGGTGCCCAGCCCCTGGTGCCCACCCTGGTGCCCATCCCCTGTGCTCATCCCCTGGTACCCATCCCAGTGCCCACCCTAGTGCCCACCCTGTGCCCACCCTGTGCCCACCTTCCTCATCATGTGGGCAGCAGCCTGCCAGCCCCTGGTGCCCATCCTGGTGCCCATCCCCTGCTGCTCCTGTGCCCATCTCCGGTGCCCATCCTGTTCCCCTGCTCCCACCCCTGGTGCCCATCCCCTGGTGCCCCTGTGCCCATCCCTGTGCCCACCCTGGTGCCCATCCCTGTGCCCACCCTGGTGCCCATCCCTGTGCCCACCCTGTGCCCACCTTCCTCATCATGTGGGCAGCAGCCTGCCAGCCCCTGGTGCCCATCCTGGTGCCCATCCCCTGCTGCCCCTGTGCCCATCTCCGGTACCCATCTCTGGTGCCCATCTCTGGTGCCCATCCCTGTGCCCACTCTGGTGCCCACCCTGTGCCCACCTTCCTCATCATGTGTGCAGCAGCCTGCCAGCCCCTGGTGCCCATCCTGTTCCCCTGCTCCCACCCCTGGTGCCCATCTCTGGTGCCCATCCTGGTGCCCATCCTGGTGCCCACCCTGTGCCCACCCTGTGCCCACCTTCCTCATCATGTGGGCAGCAGCCTGCCAGCCCCTGGTGCCCATCCTGGTGCCCATCCCCTGCTGCCCCTGTGCCCATCTCCGGTACCCATCTCTGGTGCCCATCCCGGTGCCCACCCTGTGCCCACTCTGGTGCCCCCCCTGGTGCCCACCTTCCTCATCATGTGGGCAGCAGCCTGCCAGCCCCTGGTGCCCACCCTGTGCCCACCCTGGTGCCCACCTTCCTCATCATGTGGGCAGCAGCCTGCCAGCCCCTGGTGCCCATCCTGGTCCCCATCCCCTGGTGCCCCTGTGCCCATCTCTGGTGCCCATCTCTGGTGCCCACCCCTGGTGCCCATCCCTGTGCCCATCCCTGTGCCCACCCTGGTGCCCACCTTCCTCATCATGTGGGCAGCAGCCTGCCAGCCCCTGGTGCCCATCCCTGTGCCCACCCTGTGCCCACCTTCCTCATCATGTGGGCAGCAGCCTGCCAGCCCCTGGTGCCCATCCTGGTCCCCATCCCCTGGTGCCCCTGTGCCCATCTCTGGTGCCCATCTCTGGTGCCCATCCTGGTGCCCATCCCAGTGCCCACCCTGGTGCCCACCTTCCTCATCATGTGGGCAGCAGCCTGCCAGCCCCTGGTGCCCACCCTGTGCCCACCCTGGTGCCCACCTTCCTCATCATGTGGGCAGCAGCCTGCCAGCCCCTGGTGCCCACCCTGTGCCCACCCTGGTGCCCACCTTCCTCATCATGTGGGCAGCAGCCTGCCAGCCCCTGGTGCCCATCCTGGTCCCCATCCCCTGGTGCCCCTGTGCCCATCTCTGGTGCCCATCTCTGGTGCCCATCCTGGTGCCCATCCTGGTGCCCACCCTGTGCCCACCCTGGTGCCCACCTTCCTCATCATGTGGGCAGCAGCCTGCCAGCCCCTGGTGCCCATCCTGGTCCCCATCCCCTGGTGCCCCTGTGCCCATCTCCGGTACCCATCTCTGGTGCCCATCTCTGGTGCCCATCCCTGGTGCCCATCCCTGTGCCCACCCTGTGCCCACCTTCCTCATCATGTGGGCAGCAGCCTGCCAGCCCCTGGTGCCCATCCCCTGCTGCCCCTGTGCCCATCCTGGTGCCCATCCCTGTGCCCACCCTGGTGCCCACCCTGGTGCCCACCTTCCTCATCATGTGTGCAGCAGCCTGCCAGCCCCTGGTGCCCATCCTGGTCCCCATCCCCTGGTGCCCCTGTGCCCATCTCCGGTACCCATCTCCGGTACCCATCTCTGGTGCCCATCTCTGGTGCCCATCCTGGTGCCCATCCCAGTGCCCACCCTGGTGCCCACCCTGGTGCCCACCTTCCTCATCATGTGGGCAGCAGCCTGCCAGCCCCTGGTGCCCACCCTGTGCCCACCCTGGTGCCCACCTTCCTCATCATGTGGGCAGCAGCCTGCCAGCCCCTGGTGCCCACCCTGTGCCCACCCTGGTGCCCACCTTCCTCATCATGTGGGCAGCAGCCTGCCAGCCCCTGGTGCCCATCCTGGTCCCCATCCCCTGGTGCCCCTGTGCCCATCTCTGGTGCCCATCTCTGGTGCCCACCCCTGGTGCCCATCCCTGTGCCCATCCCTGTGCCCACCCTGGTGCCCACCTTCCTCATCATGTGGGCAGCAGCCTGCCAGCCCCTGGTGCCCATCCCTGTGCCCACCCTGTGCCCACCTTCCTCATCATGTGGGCAGCAGCCTGCCAGCCCCTGGTGCCCATCCTGGTCCCCATCCCCTGGTGCCCCTGTGCCCATCTCTGGTGCCCATCTCTGGTGCCCATCCTGGTGCCCATCCCAGTGCCCACCCTGGTGCCCACCTTCCTCATCATGTGGGCAGCAGCCTGCCAGCCCCTGGTGCCCACCCTGTGCCCACCCAGGTGCCCACCTTCCTCATCATGTGGGCAGCAGCCTGCCAGCCCCTGGTGCCCACCCTGTGCCCACCCTGGTGCCCACCTTCCTCATCATGTGGGCAGCAGCCTGCCAGCCCCTGGTGCCCACCCTGGTCCCCATCCCCTGGTGCCCCTGTGCCCATCTCTGGTGCCCATCTCTGGTGCCCATCCTGGTGCCCATCCCAGTGCCCATCCCAGTGCCCACCCTGGTGCCCACCTTCCTCATCATGTGGGCAGCAGCCTGCCAGCCCCTGGTGCCCATCCTGGTGCCCATCCCCTGGTGCCCCTGTGCCCATCTCTGGTGCCCATCTCTGGTGCCCATCTCTGGTGCCCATCCCTGGTGCCCATCCCTGTGCCCACCCTGTGCCCACCTTCCTCATCATGTGGGCAGCAGCCTGCCAGCCCCTGGTCCCCATCCCCTGCTGCCCCTGTGCCCATCCTGGTGCCCATCCCTGTGCCCACCCTGGTGCCCACCCTGGTGCCCACCTTCCTCATCATGTGTGCAGCAGCCTGCCAGCCCCTGGTGCCCATCCTGGTCCCCATCCCCTGGTGCCCCTGTGCCCATCTCCGGTACCCATCTCCGGTACCCATCTCTGGTGCCCATCTCTGGTGCCCATCCTGGTGCCCATCCCAGTGCCCACCCTGGTGCCCACCCTGGTGCCCACCTTCCTCATCATGTGGGCAGCAGCCTGCCAGCCCCTGGTGCCCACCCTGTGCCCACCCTGGTGCCCACCTTCCTCATCATGTGGGCAGCAGCCTGCCAGCCCCTGGTGCCCATGTGCCTGTTGCAGGAGATGTTGAGGTGTGTGGCAGCCTCGTAGTATTCGATCATGTCGAAGAGGGCAGAGGCTCCCTGCGGGCACAGCGCCCCCCAGGGGCTGGCACCCGGCACCCACACCGGGGGGGGGCACGGGGAGGGCACGGGGGGGGTACAGGGGGGGAGCTGGGGGGGCACAGGGGGGAGCTAGGGGGGCACGGGGGGGCACAGGAGGGGTACAGGGGGGGCACAGGGGGGGCACAGGGGGGGTACAGGAGGGGTACAGGAGGGGTACAGGGGCACCCAGGGGGGGCACAGGGGCAGCTGGGGGTGGCACAGGGGCAGCAAAGGGGGGCACAGGGGCAATGAAGGGTGGCACAGGGGGGAGCTAGGGGGGCCCAGGGGCACCCGGGGGGGCACAGGGGGAGCTGGGGGTGGCACAGGGGCACCCAGGGGGGTACAGGGGGAGCTGGGGGTGGCACAGGGGCACCCAAAAGGGGGCACAGGGGCACCCAGGGGGGTAACAGGGCACCCAAAAGGGGGCACAGGGGGGGCTGGCAGGGCACAGGGGCACCCAGGGGGGCACAGGGGCAGCTGGGGGTGGCCCAGGGGCACCCAGGGGGGCACAGGGGGAGCTGGGGGTGGCACAGGGGCACCCAAATGGGGGCACAGGGGCACCCAGGGGGGCACAGGGGGAGCTGGGGGTGGCACAGGGGCACCCAGGGGGGCACAGGGGCACCCAAATGGGGGCACAGGGGCAGCTGGGGGTGGCCCAGGGGCACCCAAAAGGGGGCACAGGGGCACCCAGGGGGGCACAGGGGGAGCTGGGGGTGGCACAGGGGCACCCAAAAGGGGGCATAGGGGCACCCAGGGGGGTACAGGGGGAGCTGGGGGTGGCCCAGGGGCACCCAGGGGGGTAACAGGGCACCCAAAAGGGGGCACAGGGGGGGCTGGCAGGGCACAGGGGCACCCAGGGGGGCACAG
>NW_026530795.1:0-115882 GCF_014839835.1 Dryobates pubescens
CAGTGCTGATAAACAGGGAGACAACGGCCAGTGAGGGAGGCAGGTGGTAAAGGCTTTGTGGCGTCCCTGCTGAGAGGGGATCCTCAGCACTGCCCTGAAGATCTGCACATAGGACACCACAATCAACACAAAACAGACAGATGAAAAAGAGACAGTAACCACAATAAGCCAAAGTTCCCTGAGGTAGGATGTGGAGCAGGAGAGCTTGAGGATCTGGGGGATTTCACAGAAGAACTGGTCCACAGCATTGCCCTGGCAGAGGGGCAGGGAAAATGTATTGGCTGTGTGCAGCAGAGCATTGAGAACCCCAAAGGCCCAGGCAGCTGCTGCCAGGTGGACACACACTCTGCTGCCCAGGAGGGTCTCATAGTGCAGGGGTCTGCAGATGGCAACGTAGTGATCGTAGGACATGATGGTGAGGAGAAAATACTCTGCTGTAACTAGGAATACGAAGACGACCACCTGCCAAACACATCCTGCATAGGAGATGTCCCTGGTATCCCACAGGGAGTCGGCCATGGATTTTGGCACAATGGTGGAGATGACACCCAGGTCAAGAAAGGAGAGGTTGAGAAGGAAGAAGTACATGGGGGTGTGGAGGTGGTGGTCCCAGGCTATGGTGGTGATGATGAGGCCATTGCCCAGCAGGGCAACCAGGTAGATGGCCAGGAAGAGGCAGAAGTGCAGGAGCTGCAGCTGCCTTGTGCCTGAGAATGGCAGGAGGAGGAAGTGGGTGATGGAGCTGCTGTTGGCCATCTGCTGCCTCTGGCCATGAGGCACTGTCAGAAGAAAAGGAGACAGTGACAAATCAGAAGAGAATTCTCTCAGCACAACCAAAACCACTCCCCACAGACCCTCCCCTGTCCCCTGCTGCTGCTTCTTCTCAGAGACCTTCCTTCAGCTCCAAGGCTGAAGCACTGCTTGGTCATGGCTTAGGGTAAAAGGCAAGAGTGGGAGAGCTCCCCATGGACTCTAAGTCACCCTGCTCTGCACCTCAGCTGGAGGGTGACCATGCTCCCATGTCAGCCTGAGAAGCCACCAGACACTGCTGAGAGCAGAGGCACCCACCACACACCACTCAGTGTCTCAGGGTCTCAGCATCCCACCTCTAGTCCAGGAGACACTTGGCTCAGTGTCCCCTGGAAGGCAACACAGCCTGGATGGACACCTCAAAGACTCAGCCAAGGCATGACCATGGCAGCTCCTGCAGTCAGCTCATTGCCAGCCTCACAGCCTGCACTGCCCAGAGCTTCCCAGGCTGGAGGACATCTGGGACACCTCATTGCTGTGGTTCCACCTGCACTGAAGATCTCACAGTGTCTGTGCCTGACTCTGCTGCTGAGGCTTCCATGTCCAGAGAACCATAAGCAACACAAAGAGCATCTGAGACAGGCAAGGAGAGGGGAGACACTCAGGAAAGCCCTCAGGTGAGGAGTGTAGGCATTTGGTGAGGTTCCCAGTAAAGCTCTGTGTGATGGTTTAAGAGGCTCAGGCCCTGCTCTAAAGGCACTGCTGAGCTTTCCTCCTCACCAGCCAGGCCAGAGACAGTGGGAGCAAAGATTCAGGAGAGCAGAGCCTGGGTCAGGAACCCCTGGCCTGAACACAGACATGAAAAGCCCCCCTGGAAATGATCTGGGCATGAGCTGGAGCTGAGAGCAGCCCTGAGCCACACAGCAGCCTCTCCACAGCAGAAGGACCCTGTCCTGCCCTCCCCTACCCTGCCTTGCCCTGCCCAGGGTGACTCCTTCCAACCACAGCTTCTCCCCAAAGCAGCATGAAGAGCTCCCCAAGCTGCTTGAGAGCTGAGCCAGACAGGCAGCAGAGTCCCTGCCCCAGCACCCAGCCCCAGCTTTAGGAGATGCCTCCAGGAACTGCAGCTGCACTGCCCTGCAGCCACAGACTCACCCTGTCAGGAACTGCAGTGACTTCTCCTCCAGTGAGCTCTCAGCGTCCTCCCAGTCCTGGCCATCTTGAAGCTCTTTTTGCCTTCCTCATCTCCCTGAGATCCCCTGGCAGTGCCCTCAGCCCTGCTGTGCTGTGCAGAGGAGCTGCTCCCGGACAGAGCTCCATCATGCCAAGGAGCCTGGCCCAGCTCAGCAGCAGCAGACCAGCCCAAGGCATTTAAAGGAGCCCTGTGGTGGCTTTGCTGCCAATTCCATGAACCTCAGAGACTGAGAAGCTGATGAAACCTCTCCAGAAGTCAAAGTCAGAGTCAAACTCTGAAGTTTCTTCTACTCTTAATGGGTCCCAGTGAAGCATACTGGGAAAGGGTCCCCAGGGTCTGCTTAGAGGAGAAGGAGAGAGTGGATGCAAGGGAAGCATCACTGGAGGCACTGAAGCATCTCCAGGCTGTGGGGAGAGCAGAGAACTGAGGCAGTGCTGACAGGTCAGGACAAGCAGCTCAAGGTGGCTCTGCTGCTGAGGAAACCTGGAGGGGTTTCATTGATCCAAAGGGCCAAGCCCTGACCCCCAGCCCCTGGCAAGGCAGATCCTGTCCCTCACCTGTGGCTCTGCTGGGAGCAGTGATGAGTGAGGATGAGCAGTGAGCAGGGTAGGACCTTGTCAGGTTTTTCTGTGGTTTGCTTACAAAGAGAAAACTCCTGATGAAAAGTATTGAACTATACCTTTAAAAATATCTTTTATCAGGTGCTTTTTGCAATAAAAACCTCTCCAATTAGCTGCAGAAACCTTGGCAAGAATTAGAGGTTCAGCAGTATTTATTGAGACCCATGGAGTATTCTGAGGCTGATTGCATCATCCTCAGGTACTGCCAGGAGACTCTGCCAAGGTACTGCCAAGAAGCCTCTCAAGAAGTCCAAGGCAGAAGCAAACTCCAAAGTACCTTGAAGCACTGATTGGCCTCTCTGAGGCTTGTTACTGACAAAGGCTCCCCAGGGACTCCTTAGAGCAGCTTGTTAGAGGCCAGGATTGCAGGGAGACAAAGGCAAAGTTCAGGGCAGAAAAACTTGCTTTTGGTCTAGGAAGCAGAAAGGCCAAGCCCTGACCACTGACCCTGGACTAGAAGAACCTCAAAGAGTGTGGCCGTTTGATGCTGTGCCTTTAAGAAAGGGGCACACTGGCTAAATGTTTATAAAATATTTTGGTATTCTAAACGAATTTCATTGGTAGGATTGTGGGAGGTGAGATTGTTAGACACAGGGTAGCTGGGACTTTCTCTCAGTCTTCCTTCCTTCGCTGTCCCTCTCGGCTGGATCTGCTTCTGGGATTCTGGCCAACTAAGATAAGAACTAACTCCTGTGCCAGGCCTTTCTTCCTTTCCTGCCCTGTTAACCGTCCAAATCTCTTTTCTACCTCTTTTGGGGGGGAAGGGAGGTAGGGGGGTGAAGTGGGCATAGGGGGAAGCCCCCTCTGTGGGGGGTCTGGTTTCTGGTTGAGTTCATTTGCTGTATATTCCTGTATATATTGTAAAATCCCTGTATTTGTTGTGTTACATAGAATCTGTTTCCTTGTAAAACATAATCTCATTTCTCCGACTGGGTTTAGCCGTGGTCTCTTTCTCAGTGGGGGAGGGAAAGCAGAGCCTTTCCTTTCAAACCACCACACACTTTTTTTTTTATTGGCGCCCAACGTGGGGCCGGGTAATTAAGTAATTAAGTTGATTTATTGCTTGTCTCAGCCGGAGAAACAAAATGAAGGTGCTCTGGGTTTTAGAACGTTCATTCTTCTAGGTCTGTGGCATGTTGGTCTAGTGGTACTGCATCAGATTGATGTTAGACCAGATAGGTAAATATTTAATGCGTAAAATCTATTTGTGGTTTATGCATAGGATCCAGCTGTTGTATAAACACTGTTTGGTTTTTTTTCGGCTCACTAATTACGGCAACAGAACGTCTTCCACTTTGCCAATCGAGATAAGGGAGTTTCACGCTTCAGGAGGTCAAAGAGTAACTTTAAGTGCTGGCTGGGATCTTAAGGTGATTTATTTGACGGGTGTAATCCTGCTGTTGCTGATAATTAATGTCTATCTGCTGTGGGCTCTACATAGAGAGAAAAAGGTTTCTCGACCATGTTTTATGATTAAACAAAAATCCAGGAAGCATAGGCGTCTCTCTAAATCTGCCCCAGAGCCCTCGAGTGACGAGGAAGGGGGAGAATCTGCGTCAGTTAGGAAAATAGCAAAACCTATTGGAAAGGCTGCCCTGAATGCTCTGCTCCCTGACTTTGGCAAGCAGCCAGGGGCAGCTCCCATTCCCAAGATGGTGACCGGTAATGAGGCAAGGTCATTTCCGTCCGCCATGACAGGACCGGAAGGGGCCCCCACGGCGGCTGGTTTAGATCAGGACCTGTCAGCTTCTATTAAAGTGGCTGTAAATTCAAACACAGCTCCAGTTAAACAAGTGGCAGTCTTAAAGACCAGAGGTGGAAAGGCCAAAGCTGATCCAGGAGCTAATGGAGGAAAAGAGCAGGAGACTGATCCTGGTGAGGGAACCTCGGCTAGGAAGGGCCTGCTGGAGATGAAGAGAAGGTTCACCTTAGAGATATAGCTGCGTTACTGAGATCACCGCAAGATAGAGATGCAGCTAAGACAGCAGCTGGCAGTGGTGCTTCTCAGCTTAAAGAGATCCTTAGGAGAGTGACAGCAGGATTATGGGGACAAAACATTCAGGAAGATGTGATAGATGAAGAAGAGGATGACCTGCAGAGCTGCTCGTCACCAAGGGAGGAGATTCGCAATGTCCGCAAAGATTACCTCAGAGCAGATAAGGAACCCATCCTATCTTGGCTTGCTAGGTGTTATGACACAGGTGCTCCAGCTCTAATAGTTGGAGACAAGTCAGCAGCTCAGCTAGGAACTCTCTCAAAGAATAATGGAATAGATAGACATCTAGCCAAGATTCTTGGTAAGGTTAATCTGTGGATACGCCTTTTAATGGCGGTTTCCCTGAGATACCCTTCCCGAGATGATCTTCCATGGAATCCTAAGCCCTGGACTACCATAGATGAGGGAATTAAGCGTCTGAGAGAGTTTGCCATTAGAGAGATACTCTATGGTGACCATGATACTCTGAATCCTGACGATATTCCTGTGGCAGCTGGTCTTGCTAAAAAGCTCATCAAACTTGCTCCTTCCAATTATGCAAACATTTTGGCAAGTAGAATTGTGGCAAGGAATTATGGTGAAGATCCTCCTACGGTTGGCCAATTCACTGATCAAGTAAGACAATTGGATGATAGCATGACACGTGTTTCTTTGGTTTCAGCCATTAAAGCTCTGTCTAGTGAGATGAAGGATTGCATGAGAGAGATGAAGGATGAAATCAAAGATTCCATATGCCAATTTGTTGTAGTTTGAGCTGGGTGCCCCCCTGGTGCATTCACTTCCTGTGTCCAGAAGTCCAGCCCAGAGGGATGGACACAGGAAATTGTGTATTTCCTACCATAATTCTTTGCACCACTATAAGATCCAGTGCGGAGTCTGGCACTTCCTCTTTCCTTCCCTCTCCGAGACTTGGTAACTGGGGAGAGATCTCCCGGCCATGGGCCTGACTGGGCCCAAGGCCACAGGGGGATGGGCAGTCTCAGGCCTGGCCAGCTGAGACTAGCCTAGCAGAGGGAGGGGGAAGAAGGAGCCCTGGGGGTTTTGCATGCACCCTCAGGTGGGGATGGGATCTTTCTTTGTCACTGCGCTTTGGGTTTCTGTAACATTCACTGCTTTCTATTTAAACTTTCATCACGTTTGCGATCCGTTTGTCTGAGTCGTTATTTCTGCCTGTGGTGGGGAGGGGATCTGCCCCAACCCATTACATTTTTGGCACGCCAACGTGGGGCCAACTGCAGCTCGGATTGCAAAAGATGGAGAGTTTAAATTTAGTTCTGGGTGTCGGTTTGGGTTTGGAAAGTTGGGGCTCAGGTTTTGTGTTACCGGGGCGACTGTGTGAACTCCTGTGGACTGCAGAAGGATACCTGGTGCGTGGCTGATGGCATGGAAGCCCCTCCTGTTGCTTGGGAACAGCGAGGGGTGGTTCTTTCTGTGACTTTCTGCCCAGGGTAGCTTAAGAATGCTCGAGTAGCCTAAGAAGGCGAGACCTGCCTTCTCCTCGTTCTCTGCGGAGCGGCAGGGAGCGGAGGGGGGGCAGCGGCAAGCAGAGCGTGGTCGGCCCGCGGCCGCTGCGGGGAGCGGACACCCGCGGCGAGCGGGCAAGCGACTGCTGGAGGTGACTCGGACTCTGCATCGCGGCGACAGAGACGGCGGGGGCCGGGCCGGGCCGCGTTCAAGCGGCGGCGGCGGCACCGCCCGAGCCGGGCTGCGTTCAGGCGGCGGCGGCAGCTGTAAATCTTTCCCTGGTGTTTTCGGACGTGCTCCGAAAATGGCGCCGAGCACCTGGCTCCGCCTCCCTGCTTCTTCAGCGGGCTGTGGCGCAGCTCCTCCCTCTGCCGGGGGTGGAGGTTGTGCAGCCGGATGCTGTCCTGCCTCGGTACGCGAGCGCCCAGCCGGGGGGTGCGGAGTGCCTCTGACATGCATCCATGTAGCTTTGGTCCGCGTGAAAGCGGTTGGCTGCGGCACCCTGGATGGATTGAAAAAGGCAGTCGTGGAGCCGGATTGTTCCGACTGGCCTGCCCCAGGGGTGGAGAATTTGCCACTGAATAGGAGAGTAAAGGCTTGGCTGAGAAGTTGTGAGGTATTTCCAGGTGACCAGGATGTCCCAAGGAGTCCACACAAGGAATTCACACTGCAGGAGAAGGACTGCGTCGCTGGGAGGTTCCATCACATGAGGAAGAACAACTGGAATGGACTGATGCTTGAGCCTGAATGAGAGACTGTTTGAGTGGACGCCCAGATGAAGATATGGACTCTGCCGGACATGTCATCAGAAGTTTTCTGATCTGATGATGTGTTTGGGTGCAAAGACTATGGTATGAAATACAGGGGTGGCATGTTGTAGTTTGAGCTGGGTGCCCCCCTGGTGCATTCACTTCCTGTGTCCAGAAGTCCAGCCCAGAGGGATGGACACAGGAAATTGTGTATTTCCTACCATAATTCTTTGCACCACTATAAGATCCAGTGCGGAGTCTGGCACTTCCTCTTTCCTTCCCTCTCCGAGACTTGGTAACTGGGGGAGAGATCTCCCGGCCAAGGGCCTGACTGGGCCCAAGGCCACAGGGGGATGGGCAGTCTCAGGCCTGGCCAGCTGAGACTAGCCTAGCAGAGGGAGGGGGAAGAAGGAGCCCTGGGGGTTTTGCATGCACCCTCAGGTGGGGATGGGATCTTTCTTTGTCACTGCGCTTTGGGTTTTCTGTAACATTCACTGCTTTCTATTTAAACTTTCATCACGTTTGCAATCCGTTTGTCTGAGTCGTTATTTCTGCCTGTGGTGGGGAGGGGATCTGCCCCAACCCATTACACAATTGGCACAAAGAGATAATTCCAGTTCTTCCTCCAGGTGGGTGCAGGTTTCAGCTATGAGGAATAGACATCCTCCAAGGAGGTCATTCCAAAACAGGCCAAACCAAAACAGACCACCAAGGCAATCACGTAGGACCATTTGGATAACTCTGCGTGATCAGTTTGTTGAGAACATGAACAGGTGGGATGGTCAACCAACTTCTAATCTTTTCAGGAGACTGAGGGAACTGCAAAGTGGCAGAACCCAGGGTAGCAATACCAGAAGGGTAGCTGTTACTTCCACAGTTCCCCAGGACAACGATGACAGCTCCAACAGTGACTCCAGTTCTAACACTGCACAGTGTGCTCGTTGCACCTGTGGAAATGTTCCCCATAATTAGGGGTGCCCTGCCTCCCGCCAGGGGGAGGAGAGGGATAATGGAGATAACAGAATCTATTGGGATGTGTACATCCAGTGGCCTGGCACTTCACACTTTCGGAAGTACAGGGCCTTGGTTGACACAGGAGCTCAGTGCACCATATTGCCATCAAATTATCAGGGATCAGAGTCCATAACTATTCTGGGAGTCACTGGTGGATCTCAAGAGTTAAGTAAGGTAGAGGTTAATATAAGTTTAACTGGTAAGCAGTGGAAGAAGCATACAGTTGTGACCGGACCTGATGCACCTTGTATTTTGGGAAATGATTTTCTGAGAGAAGGGCGTTTCAAGGACCCTAAAGTTTACTAATGGGCTTTTGGAGTAGCTTCTGTAGAAATTGATGGAAAAAGCTGAAGCTGTCTGCTAGACCTGAACTCTCTGATGAATCTGCAGTTGTGGGACAACACAAGATTCAGGACATTAAATTGCCGGTTGCTTCTCAGACTGTGCATCACAGACAATACAGAACCAACCGTGACTCTTTGTTGCCCATTCAGAATCTGATTCGTCAGCTGGAGAGTCAGAAATTCATCAGCAAAACTCATTCACCTTTCAACAGTCCAGTGTGGCCTGTGCGAAAGCCGAATGGAGACTGGCGTCTGACAGTGGACTACCGAGCCCTGAATGAAGTGACTCCGCCTATGAGTGCAGCAGTACCAGACATGATGGAACTCCAGTATGAGCTGGAATCCAAAGAGGCCAAATGGTATGCTACCATAGACATTGCTAATGCCTTCTTCTCTATTCCCATAGCAGAGGAATGCAGGCCTCAGTTTGCTTTCACCTGGAGAGGAATCCAGTACACTTTCAACAGACTGCCAATGGGCTGGATCCACAGCTCCAGCATCTGTCCTGCAGTAATCCATGATGCTCTGGAGGAGGGTGGTGCTCCAGAACACATCCAGTTCATCGATGATATCATCGTCTGGGGTAAAACTGCTGAGGAAGTCTTCGAGAAAGGCAACAAAATCATGGACATTCTTCTGAATGCAGGTTTTGCCATCAAGAGAGACAAGGTGAAAGGTCCTACCACAGAGATCCAGTTTCTGGGAGTGCAGTGGCAGGATGGACGCAGACACATTCCAGTGGATGTGGTAAATAGAGTCTCTACCATGGCAAATCCCACCAACAAGCAAGAAACTCTACGTTTCTTGGGGATAGTGGGATTTTGGAGACTACACATTCCTGGATACAGTCAGATTGTGAAACCTCTGTATGATGTGACTCGAAAGAGGAACAGTTTCCACTGGGGACCTGAACAGCAAGCAGCCTTTGACCAGATAAAGCAAGAGGTAGTTCAAGCAGTGGGTCTGGGACCTGTGCGAGATGGTCCAGACATTAAGAACATTTTGCACACGGCTGCAGGTGACAATGGTCCAACCTGGTGCTTGTGGCAAAAAGCTCCAGGTGAGACACGTGGACGACCTCTTGGTTTCTGGAGTCGAGGTTACAGAGGTTCAGAGGCTAATTACACTCCAACAGAGAAAGAGATTCTAGCTGCCTATGAAGGAGTGAAAGCAGCTTCTGAAGTGATTGGAACTGAATCACAACTTCGCTTAGCTCCCAGATTGCCAGTTTTGAATTGGATGTTCAAAGGCAAGGGTTCCACACCACATCATGCTACAGATTCCACCTGGTCCAAGTGGATGGCTCTGATAACACAGAGAGCTCGAATGGGAAATCTTGAAAGACCTGGTCTGGTGGAGGTGATCTCAAGTTGGCCTGAAGGTACCAACTGTTCTAAACCTCCAGAGGAGAGAGTAACTCGTGCTGAGGAAGCTCCTCCTTACAATGACCTTTCTGATGATGAGAAGAAGTATGCTTTGTTCACAGACGGTTCCTGTCATCTCGTCGGGAACAAGCGAAGGTGGAAGTCTGCAGTGTGGAGTCCAACACGCCGAGTTGCAGAGGCAAAGGATGGAGAAGGAGAATCCAGTCAGTTTGCAGAAGTAAAAGTTGTCCAGCTAGCTCTTGACGTAGCTGAATGTGAGAGATGGCCAAAGCTTTATCTCTACACCGACTCATGGATGGTAGCCAATGCTCTATGGGGTTGGCTAAAGAACTGGAAGAAGAATGGCTGGCAGAGGAAAGGAAAACCCATCTGGGCAGCCAACCTGTGGCAAGACATTGCTGATCGAATCGAGCGAATTCCAGTGAAAGTGAGACACATTGATGCTCACATTCCTAAGAGCAAAGCTACTGAGGAACAGCAGCACAACCATCAGGCAGATTTAGCTGCAAGAGTTTCTCGAGTAGACAAGGACTCTGAACTTGATCTCGACTGGAAACACCGAGGTGAGATATTCTTAGCTCGGTGGGCTCACGATTCATCAGGACATCAAGGCAGAGATGCAACATACCAATGGGCTCGTGACAGATCCATAGACATTTCCATGGATGCCATCACACAAGTCATCCATGACTGTGACATTTGTGCTGCTATTAAGCAGGCAAAGCGAATTAAGCCCTTGTGGTATGGTGACAGATGGTCCAAGTACAGGTATGGTGAAGCTTGGCAGATTGACTACATCACTCTACCACGTTCTCGTTCTGGTAAGCAATACGTGCTTACTATGGTAGAGGCAAACACCGGATGGCTGGAAACTTATGCAGTTCCACATGCAACTGCATGCAACACCATTCTCGGTCTGGAGAGACAGATCCTGTGGAGACATGGAACTCCAGAGAGGATTGAGTCAGACAACAGAACTCATTTCAAGAACAACCTTGTAAAGAGCTGGGCAAAAGAGCACGGTATTCAGTGGATTTTCCACATTCCTTACTATGCACCAGCTGCAGGGAAGATTGAACGCTACAACAGTTTGTTGAAGACCACTCTCAAAGCCATGGGAGGTGGATCTTTGAAGAACTGGGAGAAACATTTAGCACAAGCAACCTGGCTGGTGAATAGTAGAGGTTCAGTGAACCGAGCTGGACTGGCACATTCAGATCTGCTACGGAGAGTAGAAGGTGATAGAGTTCCCGTTGTTAGAGAAAAGAGTCTGTTAGGTAAAACTGTTTGGGTATTTTCGCCCTCAGGAGAGGCTAAACCTGTCCAAGGGGTGGTTTCAGCAGAAGGTCCGGGTCACACTTATTGGGTAATGCAGGAGAATGGTCAAATTCCGTGTATTCCACAAAGAAATTTAACTTTAGCTGAAAGAGTTTAATTTCAGACTGTTGTGCAGCTACAACGCGCCCAAAGGAAGAATCCCTGAGGAATCTACAGTGCACGAACCCTGAGAACCCTGAGAGCCCTGAGTCAACTGAGAGTCCCTGTGTTCCTGTTTACCTTTTCTTCACTTCGTCTGCAGAGAGACAAGCTGGTTTCCATTTTCTTATTTCCTGACTTTTTTGGACTTCTGAATCATCTACATCTGAGTATAGCCGGTACGGACTATGAACTTTACTCACGAACTGTAAATATTGTTTCCGATTGGATGGACAGTGCGAACGACCAATGAAATTGTTTAGAAGGGGTGGACTGTGGCAGTTTGAGGCTATGCCTTTAAGAAAGGGGCACACTGGCTAAATGTTTGTAAAATATTTTGGTATTCTAAACGAATTTCATTGGTAGGATTGTGGGAGGAGAGATTGGACCCAGGGGAGTTGGGAACTTTCTCTCAGTCTTCCTTTCTTCGCTGTCCCTTTCGGCTGGATCTGCTTCTGGGCTTCTTGCCAAAAGATAAGAACTAACTCCCTGTGCATAGGCCTCCGCTTGCTGTACTAACTCCCTTTTCGTCTCTTCTTCTACCTCTTTTGGGGGAGAAGGGAGGTAGGGGGGTGAAGGGGGCACAGGGAGAAGCCCCCTTTGTGGGGGGTCTGGTTTCTGGTTGAGTTCATTTGCTGTATATTCCTGTATATATTGTAAAATACCTGTATTTGTTGTGTTACATAGAATCTGTTTCCTTGTACAATATACTCTCATTTCTCCGACTGGGTTTATCCGTGGTCTCTTTCTCAGTGGGGGAGGGAAAGCAGAGCCTTTCCTTTCAAACCGCCACATGGGGTCTGCATTGAAAATACCACACCTCACAATACAGTCTGGGGCCCTCCCATCCTTTCTACTCAGTCCACTGCTCTAACACAGTGGAGCTGAACCCCTCCTGCACCTCATCTCTTACAGCTCATCCCCTCCCAAACCCACCCCTGACCCTGACTCTGCCCCCATTGCTCATCTTGGCCCCAGCCTTTGCCCTTGGCACTGGTCCTTTGACCTTAACCCCAGGCCTCAGTGTAGCCCAAACACAACCCCTGCCCCTCAGAGCTGGCCCTCACCTGAGCCTTGCCCAGCACTCTCAGCAGGACATCTGAAGGAAGGAGACTCATTAACTCCTCACTAACTGTTAGAAACTTTCCCACTCATTAGAGTAGCTTTCAGCCATAAATAAAGGAACCATTGAGCTTGGTAGAGCCGGAAAAGGCCACCCAGAGAGGTCACATTTGGCCTGACGGTGCTGGGGTTGGTGTATTTCTGTGTCCCCTGGTGCCCACTGGTCACCGGCATGGGGGTGAATATGCCAGGTGAGGGAGGGGCTGTGGCTGAAGCCCTTGCTGCAGCCTGTGCAGGTGAAGACCTGTCACTGGTGTGGGTGCAGTGGTGCTGGCTGAGGGTGGACATCTGGGTGAAGCGCTTGCCTCAGGCAGCTCAGAGGTGCAGCTGCTTCTGAGTGACAGGGATGTAAGGAGACTGTGTGTGACTTCTTGCAATGGAGGGATCAGACCCCTAGCTCCTGTGTTGAGTCCCCTGGTTGTAATGTTGATGGGGATGACACCCCCTTACCTAACCACCCCACTCTGGCCATGCAACTGACCCTTGACCACCTAGAGCTCAGGGGGTTGACCCCCTAAATTCCCAGGGAATTCCCTAAAGTCCCAATGACCCTCAAAACCCCACAAGAGGTGACATGCGGTGGGGAGGAGGGTCTGGAGGGAATTGAGAGGTGCTCAGGGTTCATCAGGAGACTGGGGTCTTGCTGCTGTCCCAAAGTTGGGTTCCTTACTCTCTGGGCAGTTCCAGGGGGCAGATCTGAAAACTCTGCTCTTGCCTAGCCCGATCAGAGAGAAGCAAAGGGCTCAGAGGAGAGGACTGAACTGCAAGGGATAGCTCAGTGTTGACCAGGGTTCTACAGCAGAGCAGTGCAGGGCTCCTGAAGATAGGAGGTCTTCTGTGGAGACTCAGCTCCTTGCCCAGCAGACAACCAAGAGCACATATCTACAAGGCAGGAGCACAAGTGAGAGGCCTGCAGGCAGCCTCTCCCAGGCCTTGGCTGCTGATTCCTCCTACTGCCTGCAGGTTCCTCCCATTTGCTGCTCAGGGCTCTGCTGCCTGCAACTCTATCGGTAACTCTATTGCTCTAGCCCTTGGTGTCCTCCCTCACCCTGCTCACAGAGCCCACCCCACCCACTGAGTGCTCAGCTCTGCCCTGCAGGCACCTCCTGCCCACAGGGCTCTGCCCAAGGGTGACTCTGTGCTGTCCACTCCTCAAGAGAAGATGAGAAAAGCCCTGAGGAGACAAAGAAGGGGATGTGCACATCCCATTGACACACATGAAGGCTAAAGAGCCTCATTGGAAGGGGTGGTGTTTCCTTCTCTCCCTGATCAAGTCTCTGAGATTATATTTTGGAGGAATTCTGACCCAGCTCCAGAACCAGTGCCTGGGTGAACACTGACTCCAGCTGAAGATACAGATGAGGAGCATCCTGTTAAGGGTGCTGTGTTTTGGTTTTGTTACCCAGCCAGTGCTGAGAGCAGACTCTGTCCTCACTGCATGGATCAGTTGGGCAGACACCAGTGGCAACTCCGTGTACGATGTACACCACTTGCCCACTAATCTCTTCCTCCTTGCAGTAAGGACACTCACCATGGCCCAAGCAAAAGCTCCTGGAGACCAGGTGCTGCTGAGATCCACTGGACGTGCTGAAACCCCACAGAACAAGGCAGGCTAAGCTCTCTCTTGTTTTCCATGGAAATGAAAGGTGCAGCAAACCTGCCTGGGGCTGGGGCAGCTCTCCTCAGGTGGCTCAACTGCAATCCATGGCAGAAGAGCAAATGCAGACTGGATGCAGGGAGTCAATGGATTTACTCAGCAGGAACCACATGGAATGAGAATATTCTACTCCCATTTTACCAACCCAGAGCACAAAGATTGTAACACAACAGCCCAACCAAATTCAGGTTGTTGGTGTAACTTCACCATGACCAAACCCATAACTGGGTTTTGTGTTTGGGGTTCCATGGACAGTCCTAAAAACAATCCCCATGCACCCCACAGGACACTGTGCACAGAGACCATGTACATGGATCCTGATATAGGCTGGGCAGGGACTGACTTGAGAGCAGCCATGAAGAAAAGGCCTTGGGGTTGCTGGTGAATGGGAAGCAAAACAGGAGCCAGCAGTGAGCACTTGCAGCCCAGAGGGACAACCAGAGCCTGGGCTGCAGCCTGTAGATCCATGTTGATCAATGACTTAGTTTGCAATAGAACCAATCAGTGGGAAACCAAAAAGAGAGTGGTAATGAAATGTTGAGATGGCCTTCATGTCTGTGTGAGGCCCTGGAGGTGATGAGATGTGCAACCAAACCATGTGAGAAAGGATAGGGAGCTGGGATTGTTTAGCCTGGAGAAGAGAAGGATCAGAGGTGACCTCATTGCCCTCTACAACTACCTGAAAGGTGGTTGTAGACAGGAAGGGGTTGGTCTCTTCTCCCGGGCAACCAGCACCAGAACAAGGGGACACAGTCTCAAGCTGTGCCAGAGGAGGTTTAGACTCGAGGTGAGGAGAAAGTTCTTCACTGAGCGAGTCATTCGTCATTGGAATGTGCTGCCCAGGGAGGTGGTGGAGTCACCGTCCCTGGAGGTGTTCAAGGGGAGATTGGATGTGGCACTTGGTGCCATGGTCTAGTTGTGAGGTCTGTTGGAACAGGTTGGACTTGATGATCCTTGGGTCCTTAGTTATACTGTGATGCTGTGATACTGTGAAAAAGAACCAAGTGCTGCATCCCTGAAGCAGATGGGAAAGGCAAGTGGGAGGAAGAGCCCCTGTTCAAATCAAGATGCAACAGTGAGCTGAGTTGGGATAGGCTGTGGGAAAGGGGAGTTGTAACATTCACCTCTGCCTGAAGAAGGAGCCACAGGCCCTGCAGGTCTGGGCCCCTTGGCTCCCCTTGCGGCCCTGGTCCTGCTCTCAACTGCTCTGTTAGTTTGTATCTCAGCTCATGGTGCTGGAACCAGCTGGGCCTGCACCACAGTATTTGTCACAGTTCTGGAACACCACCACAGCAATCAGATCAGTTTCTGTCTGTGTGATGTCTCTGTAATCATTGGCTGTGATTGGAAATTCTCTGTACCAATAACTCCTCACCAGGATGTGTCTTTGCTCACATGTTGTATGGTTAGCTACAACCTACACCCATTGGAAAGAATTTCACTGCAACCCAACAGCTCCTCCAGCACCCTGATTTCATCAGCCTGCTACAACCACCAGGAGAAGCAGGACAAAAGACTCTGCCCAGAGTCCACCCTGACACTGAAGAAATCAATTGAGTGCTAAAAGTAATCAAGAGGAGTGGAGAACACTGCTGGTGGGAAGTGCTGGTTGGATGGTGTCCAGCAGCATCTGGGACACTGCCCCTGGTGTCACAGCCACTGTGATTTTCCTGCCTGCTCTGCTCTGTGCTTGCTGTTCCACATTGGTTTGCAGTTAGAGTTAGGAGGATGGCCAAGCAAGTCACACTGCTGCAGACATTTCCCATCATCAGTGTTTCCTGTGTGCTTTGTGTCACTGAATGACTTTGAAGAAGACTTTGGAGGCTAAGGAACCACCAAATTTCCTTCCCGTTGTGATTGGATGAAGACATTCTCTCTCTGTTGAGAGGCACAGAGACAGAAGGCAACCACACAGCCACTCTCTGGCTGAGAGAAATGCACTCAAGTCACAGAGCAGATTGCGGGAGCCCACAGTCCCCCTGTCACTGGAAACCTACTCAAGACCTGATGTGATTCACTCTCCCCCCTTTCCTAGGCCATGAACTAGCCCAGGGTAAGCCAGGTATGGATCAGGACAGAGAGAAATGGAGCACTGAGAGGTGTCCTTGGTGTGCTGCACCCTCGCTCTCCCAGCCTTGCACTGCTCTCCCTATGGCTTGGGGGTTTGTCACCTCCTGCCAGCTCAGTGCATCTCTGCTTGGATCACAGCCAACAGGGAGGTGAGAGAAAACTCTGAAAGTCAAAAACTTCAGAGTTTGTGCAAGTGGAAAAAGCTCCCAGGATGATTCAGCATCCAAGGTTCTCCAGCTCAGAGAAACACCTGATGAAAGTCAATGATCTCCACCTGTAACAACAGAGACCCTAAAGCCAGAGCCTTGGAACTCTCCTGGATCAGAGCAGCTGTGTCCAGCATCTCCCCCAGTCAGACATCTATCAGGCACAACCTGCACCGAGGGCCAGCACCAAGTCAGACTTCTCCAGGCTCAGTTATCGTGCCCTAAGAATGCCAAAGCTTTTGTGAGTGTTTGCCATGAGCTCCAGCACAAGGAAACTGAACTCCAGGGCAGCCTCTCTGCCAGCCACCTCTCCACCTCTCTGTGCCTTTGGACAGACACCTTTGCTGTCACCAGGGTCAAGGTTTCTATCTTGCACTGGACCCAGCCAGCTCTGTCCCTGTGTTTGTGTGCTTTGTGGTTGCATCCAGGCACAGCCATGGAAATAGATTTGAGTTCAGGATCCCTTGCAGTCAGTCAGGGTCAGCCTTGTCCTTATCCACTCTGTCATTTGGTGGCTGAGAAAAATAAATAATAAAGGAGCTTTGTGAGGAGCACTTTGAAACCTTAAAGAAAACTACAGAGACACAAATAGCTCTTAGGGCACTTGGGGATCATTGCCTGAGCCTCACACACTGAGAGGAGCCTGAAGGAATCTGCTCAAGAAGTCAGAAGCATAACAAAAATTCCTTCAAGTATTAATTGGCCTCACTGAGGGCCATTAGCAACAAAGCCTCCCATGGGTTGTCAGAGAAGCTCCATGGAGGCCATGATTGAAGGCAGACAAAGGCAAAGTGCAGCTGAGCAAACCCTGGCCTTGGTTTAGGAAAGAGAAAGGCCAAGCCCTGACCCTCAGGCCTTGGAAAGGCAGATCCTGAGAGCCTCCAACTAAAACTTCATCTCAGCAGCCATGGTGGCAGAAGCTGCTGCCAGAAGGAACAGGATCAAGACCTTGTCCCTCTTGAGCCTTTCAGCCCTGCCAGAGCCCTTGGCCATCCCTCCTGCAGGCTGTGCTTCACTGTCCCATGCCTGCAGCTTTCTCTTCAGGCTGTTGACATCCATCTGGCTTCCCCAGCCAGCTCTCCCCCTGACATTTCCACACCTTCACTCAGGCCTCTCCACTCTTGCTGCCTGTTCCTTGACACACAAAGGATCTCCAGATTCCTTCTGGGTCACCTCTTGCACCACAGCACTACACTTTGAGTGACATTGTTTTGTCTTGGCCTCCAGTCTGAACCTTTAAGTTGCACTTTCTGAGGGCTTCCTTCTGTGCCCACAAGCAAGAAAAGCTCCATCAGCTGACACCCCACTTCAAGCAGGTGCACATCACCCCTGACCCTTCACTTCACCAGGCTAAAGAAGCTCAGCAGCTTCAGGTTCTAGATAGAGACTCCAAACTCCACCCAGGCAGATCTCCTCTGGAGCTTCTCCAGTACCTCTCCATTCCTCCCGACTAAGGAACTCCACAGCCAGACACCAATGTTGCAGATGTGGTCCCAGCAGTGCTGAGTGCAGGGGAGGACAACCTCTGTGTCTGGGTGGCCACACTCCTCCTCCCACAGCCCAGCTGCACTTGGCCTTCTGCACTCTGCTCAGGCTCTGCTCCATCCCAGGGCATTGGCAATGGTCCCTGCCAGAGGCCTTTCTGCCTGGGGACACAGCAGAATGTCCAGCTTCAAAGCAACAGCCAAGGCACCTTCCTGCTGCTGTCTCTCAGCTTGGCAGGCACTAGGGATGGCACAGTCCCCAGCCCAGTCCTGCGCCTGCTGCTGGCCAATGACACAAAGGGATTGGAGTTTGCAGTGACCTCACACCATGTGGCTCCTACTGCCCTAAGAGCTCCTCAGCCTTCCCTGATGTCCCAATGCTAGCCCAAGGCCTCAGCCTGCTTGTGGCCTGGCAGCTGAGCAGGCACAAGAAACCTCTCCAAGGCCTTCCAAGGCAGGTCTCTGCTGCTGCCTTTCAGCTTCTCCAGCAGCCACAGCCAGTGGCTCCTGCTGTCCCCTCAGGCCCTCAAGTGGCAGGGAGGTGACTACCCAGCTGCAAGGCTCTTCCTGCAGGGGCCACCAGGTGCTTAGGGACAGGGAGTCACACAAGTCCTTTGCCCACCACATGCCTTCTGCTGGGGACTCTGGCAGCTGGGAGGCCAAAAGCACAGAGACCAGCAGGAGTCAGGGGCTGCCCTCTCAGCTGCTGCAGCAAGAAGTGACCTCCCAGACCCTTTCCAGCCTCATTCCTGCTGCTGCCCTCTCAGCTGCAGAGCCAGCAGTGACCTCCCAGCCCCTGCCCAGCCTTCTGCCTGCTGCTGTGCAGGAGATCCTGAGGCACAGCTGAGCTGCCCATGGCATTGCCACCCATCTGCTCCTGGTGTCCATCAGCTGCTCAGCCACAGTTCACCTCCTGCTCCTCTACCAAGGCTGCTCTGGAAGCTCCCAGCCCCTGCCCTGTGCCAGGGGGCAAGCACAAGGGTAAGAGGGGATAAAAGAGGAGTCAGAACACAGGAAGGAGGTTTGGGGATGAAGTGTCCAGGGGAGGGCTGAAGGTTCAGAGATGCCTTTGAGGTCTGGGAATAAGGTCTGGGAGAGGCTTTGGTGTCCTGATAAGCCCAGTCTGAACTGGGAGGGCTTAAATCACAGACTCAGAGAATATGAGGGGTTGGAAGGGACCTCCAGAGATCATCCAGTCCAACCCCACTGCCAGAGCAGGATCACCCAGGGCAGGTCACACAGGAACACATCCAGGCAGGTTTGAAAGTCTCCAAAGAAGGAGACTCCACAACCTCTCTGGCAGCCTGCTCCAGGGCTCCAGCACCCTCACAGCACAGAAGAGTCTCTTCATGCTGAGGTGGAACTTGCTGTGTCCCATCTTGCACCCATTGCTCCTTGTCCTGGCACTGGGCAGCACTGCCAAGAGCCTGGCACCTCCCTCTGACACCTTCCTCTGATATTGATAACCATTGATCAGATCCCCTCTCAGGCTTCTCCTCTCCAGACTAAACAGCCCCAGGGCTCTCAGTCTGTCACAGAATCACAGAAACATTCAGGTTGAAGAAGGCCTTCAGGAGCACCAAGTCCAACCTTTAACCCTACTCTACAAGGGTCACCCCTAAGCCATATCCCCAAGCACCACATCCAAACCACCTTGAAACACCTCCAGGGTTGCTGACTCCACTACCTCCCTGGGCAGCACATTCCACTCCCTGACCACTCTGGATGGGAAAATCTTTTTCCTACTGTCCAGTCTGATCCTACCCAGTCCTAGCTGGAGGCCATTCCCTCTTGTTCTGTCACTAATGACCTGTGAGAAGAGACCAGCAGCAGCCTCTCCACAACCTCCTTTCAGGTAGCTGTAGAGAGCCAGGAGGTCTCCCCTCAGCTTCCTCTTCTCCAAACTAACCATCCCCAGCTCCTTCAGTTGCTCTTCATTAGATTTATTCTCCAGGCCCTTCCCCAGCTCCTTGCCCTCCTCTGCCCTGGCTCCAGCACCTCCACATCTCTCTTGGATGGGGATGCCCAAAACCGGACACAGCACTCAAGGTGTGGCCTCACCAAAGCTGAGTCCCAGGGGACAGTCACCTCCCTGCTCCTGCTGGACACAGCATTTCTAACCTCAGCCAGGATGCCTTTGGCTTTCTTGGCCACCTGGGCACACTGCTGGCTCCTATTCAGCTGCTTGTCCATCAGCACCCCCAGGTCCCTTTCTGCCAGACAGCTCTCCAGCCACACTACCCCTGGAGCATTGTTTGGGGTTGTTGTGACCCAAGTGCAGGACCTAGCACTTGACCTTGTTGAAGCTCCTCCTGGTAACATTGGCCATGGATCCAATCTGTCCAAGTCCCTCTGCAGAGCCTCCCTACCCTCATGCAGATCAACTTTGCCACCTACCTTGTTGTCATCTGCTGACTCACTGCTGACACACTCTGTGTCTTCATCAAGGTCATCAATAAAGATGTTAAACAGAAGTGGTCCCAACACTGAGCCCTGAGGAGCACCACTTGTGACCTGCCACCAGCTGGATTGAACTCCACAGACCACCACTCTTTGGGCCCTTTCACCCAGCCAGGGCTGTATCCAGCAGAACATTGCTCATCCAAGCCAGGAGCAGCCACTTTGCCCAGGAGAATTCTGTGGGGAGCAGTGCCAAAGGCCTTTGGGAAGTCTAGGGAGACAATAGCCACAGCCTTGCCCTCATCCAACAGTCACTCATCCTGTCAGAGAAGGAGATCAGGTGAGTCAGGCAGGACCTGCCCTTCCTAAACCCATACTGATCGGGCCTGATCCCCTTGGCCACAGAGATGTTCAAGTCCCTTCCTCATCCTCCCAGCCTCTGTTGGACTCTCTCCAACAGATCTCTGTCTCTCTTGACCTGGGGAGCCCCAAACTGAAGTGATCTAGTTTGGACAGGAAGGGCCCAGTGCTGTATTGGGACAGGATTAGGGTTTCAGAGTGACCTGGGACAAGGCCCAGTGTTACTGGCAGAGGCCATGGGGTCAGCTTTTACTGGGAGGTGTCCAAGACTTTACTAGGAGGCACAGGGTATACTGTTAGTACTGGGAGGGAGCCCAGTCTGTACTGGGAGAGCTCAAAGCGGTTCAGGTTGTAGCTGGAGGTGCCCCAGGTGGAACTGGGATGGCATCAGGGGATCAGTTTGCAGGGATGGGTCCTGGTCTGTGCTGGGATGGAATCAGGGTTTCAGGAGATGCACTTTGTACTGGGATGAGACTCAGACAGTATTGGGAGATGACAATGGGATCATGTTCATACCAGGATCAGGCCACAGCTGCCCTGGGATCAGGATATCCACTTTGTGCTGTTCTGGGTGCAGCTGGGACTGGGAAGGTGTCCAAGGGATGCACTTTGTAGTGGCACAGGAAACTCTATGGGAGATGGCAAAGTGATGCAGTTTGTCCTGGGATAAGACCACATCTGAGCTGGGAGGGGTTCAGGAGATGAAGTTTGTACTGAGATGTGACCAGGTCTGTACTGGGAGGGGTTACAAGGATCCAAATTGTACTGTGCAGGATCCAGAATATCCTAGGATGTAGTCAGGGAATGCAGTTTGTACTGGGACAGAGCCCAGCCTGGGAGTGCATAAGGGGGTTAAATTTTTAGAGAGACAAGGCCCAGTGTGCATTTGGTGGGATGAAAGGGATCCTGTTGGGACTGGCACAGGGCCCAGACTGTACTGGGAGGGCATGAGGGTGTGCAGTTTGTACTGGGATGGATGCAGATGGTACTGGGAAGGAGGCCAGGGGATAGATTCTGTGCTGGGATGGGACCCAGGCTGCAGTGCTAGAGGAGAGTAGGATCCAGTTTGTACTGGGCTGAGGCCACATCTGTACTGGGAGGGGATAAAGGAACCATGTTTGGACTGAGTCTATACTGGAAGGGGGTCAGGGTATCCAGTTTGGACTCTGAGTAGGTGCAGTCGGTAATGGAAGGGGGTTGGGGGATGAAGGCATGAGGAGACCTCCTGTTCTGATGGCAGTGCTGCTCTGGAGCACAGCTCTGTCCCACAAGCAGCCCCGGCCTCTCCCTGCCTGCAGGCCCAGCACTGCCACACAGCAGCACAGTGCCCAAGCTGCCAGAGCACTCAGGCCTTGCCCCAGCACAGAGGCTCAGCAGGAGAGGGTGGAAGGGAAGAAAGAGCAGCTGAGGACAGCCCAAGCTCTGGGGCTGCCTGGCACTGCTGCTGTGCTGGGACTCTGCCCCTCCACCTCTGCACACAGGCACTGCTCTGCAGCTCCACAGAAGCCTTGGAGGAAGGAACTCAGAGAAACAACTCCCTGCAGGGTCCATTATTGTGTTGAACACACAGGGAGCACAGCTCCTCATGTCTGCAGCCTCTGGGCCACAGCAGACAGGACAACACTGAAACAGAAATGGTCTGAAGAAAGACATTTGTGTGGGAGCAACATTCTCACAAGGGGAACAGCACCAGCAGTAGCCAGAACTTGAACAGCCAGGCTGGGCCTGCACTGAGTGACATCAGAACTGCTCTCCAGGAGAAGACAAAGAGTTTATTGCTGCTGAAAGCATCCAGGCATCAGTTGGCTCAGGGCAGCCTTCAGCTCCTGGTTCCTCAGGCTGTAGATGAGAGGGTTCACTGCTGGAGGCACCACTGAGTACAGAACTGACACCACCAGGTCCAGGGATGGGGAGGAGATGGAGGAGGGCTTCAGGTTGGCAAAGATGCCAGTGGTGACAAACAGGGAGACCACAGCCAGGTGAGGGAGGCAGGTGGCAAAGGCTTTGTGGCGTCCCTGCTGAGAGGGGATCCTCAGCACTGCCCTGAAGATCTGCACATAGGACACCACAATCAACACAAAACAGACAAAGACTAAACAGGCACTGGCCACAAGAAGCCAAAGTTCCCTGAGGTAGGATGAGGAGCAGGAGAGCTTGAGGATCTGGGGGATTTCACAGAAGAACTGGTCTACAGCATTGCCCTGGCATAAGGGCAACGACAATGTATTGGCTGTGTGCAGCAGAGCAGTGAGAAAGCCACAGGCCCAGGCAGCTGCTGCCAGGTGGAGACAAACTCTGCTGCCCAGGAGGGTCTCATAGTGCAGGGGTCTGCAGATGGCAACGTAGCGATCGTAGGACATGGTGGTGAGGAGAAAATACTCTGCTGAAATGAAAAATGGAAAGAGAAAGACCTGGGCAGCACATCCTGCATAGGAGATGTCCATGGTGTCCCTCAGAGAATTGTCCATGGATTTGGGCACAGTAGTGGAGATGCAGCCTATGTCAGTGAGGGCAAGGTTGAGGAGGAAGAAGTACATGGGGGTGTGGAGGTGGTGGTCCCAGGCTATGGTGGTGATGATGAGGCCATTGCCCAGCAGGGCAGCCAGGTAGATGGCCAGGGAGAGCCAGAAGTGCAGGAGCTGCAGCTGCCTTGTGCCTGAGAATGGCAGGAGGAGGAAGTGGGTGATGGAGCTGCTGTTGGCCATCTGCTGCCTCTGGCCATGGAGACCTGTCCAAGGAGGGAAAGGCAGTGACAAGTTAGGGCACACTTCTCTCAGCCTCATTGTAACTCCTGTCCCTGAGCTGCATGAGGAATGGATCAGCTCAGTCCCACCACTATCACCCCATGTCAGAGTTCATCACAGCTTCATATGCAGCAGGGACCCAGAATTGCCATGAAGATTCCTCTGGTGTCAGAGCAGAAAGTGACCAACAGCCCAATCCCAGGGGACAAGAGTCCCATGGAGAGGTGGAGAAACAGGGACCAGCCTTGCAGTGCTGCAGAGACAATGAGGGGGAGAAAGTCAGAGGGGACAGGGGTGAAGCCTTCTGCTTCTCCAGCTCTGCTCTCTGCAGCTTACAGGATGGAAATGAAGAGCTTTGGTCCTCCTTTTGTGTGCACACTCCAGGAGCCTTCAGATCAATGTCAGCTGCCAAAGTTGTGACTCCTGACCTGGAGCCCATAGCTTTGAGGGCACTGCCTCTGCTGGTTAGAAGAGGAGATCAAAAGGTTGCATTGGGAAATGTGTCTGCAGTGCAGAGAATGGCACAGAGGTGCCTGATCCCCCTTGCCAGGGCATCTCTGACATCCCTCTCCCCCAGCTGCCCAAGTCCTTGCTGCTAGCAGCTGTCCCTGCCAGGAGCTGCTTCTCTGTGCCCAGCTCTCATCCCTGTCCCTGCTGACAGAGCTCATCCCACCTGCTGTATTCTGAGATCTGCCCTACAGACCCCTCCCAGTAGCAGGACACTGCCCAGGGGCAGCTCTGGGTGTGCAGGGCTCAGGAGCAGCTCAAAGGCTAATGAGAGTCTTATCCAGAGTGGAGGAACAGACTCTAAACTCTAGTCTCACACAGCCCACCCAGCACACCAAGGTGATCTTGTTCTTGAAAACCCTCTCAGAAATGCCCAGGCATGAGCCAGGACTGTGAGCAGCTCTGGCCAATGCAGCTCCCTCCCCACAGCAGAAGGACCCTGCCCTGCACTTCCCTGCCCTGCCCTGCCCTGCCCTGCCCTGCCCTGCCAGGGCTGTCTCCTTCCACTCATAGCTTCTCCCCACAGCAGTGTGTGGAGCTCCCTGGGCAGGCTGAGAGCTGAGCCTGGCAGGCAGCAGAGTCCCTGCCCCAGCACACAGCCCCTGAGCTGCAGGGACCCTGCTCTGAAGGACAGCCCTGACCACCCCTGCCTGCACCTCAGGGCTCCACAGCTCTTCAGAAAAGCCTGAAAAGAGCCTCTGCACAGGAAGATTTCCTTCCAGCCCCCACCAGCTGTGGCTGTGCCAGCTTTAGGAGATGCCTCCAAGAGCTGCACCTGCACTGCCCTGCCCCCACAGACTCACCATGTCAGTGACTGCAGTGACTTCTCCTCCTGTCAGCTCTCAGTCAGCCTCCTGGACACCTCGAACCTCTCTTTGCCTTTCTCATCTCACTGAGATCCACTGGCAGTGCCCTCAGCCCTGCTGTGCAGAGCAGAGGAGCTGCTCCTGTCCACAGCTGACACTTTTCATTGCTGCCTGCTTTCCAGCAGCTCCCTCCAGCCATGGAGCTCAGCCCAGCTGAGCAGCAGAGGACCAACCTAAGGGCATTTTAATGACCCTCTGGTGGCTTTGGTGCCATGTAAACATCAGAGACTGAGAGGGAGATGATGAAACCTCTCCAGAAGTTGAAGTCACTTTCAAACTCTGAAGTTTCTTCTCTTGTTGATGGGTCCCAGTGAGGACACTGCTGGGAAAGTGTCTGCAGGCTGTGGTTGAAGCAGAGAACTGGAGGCAGTGCTGAGAGGTCAGCACAAGCAGAGGAAGAGGTCTCTGATGCTGAGCAAACCTGGAGGTGTTTCATTAATGCAAAGGGTCAAGGCCTGAGCCCTGGCTCCTGGACAGGCAGATCGTGTCCCTCACTAACCCCTCAGGGCTCTTCCTGGAGCAGTGGGATGTGGAGAGGACCAATGTCATGGGCAGGACACAACCCCTCCCAGGCTCCTGAGGATGGACGAGGAGGCAATGAGGCCCCAGGGCTGGAAGGAGGAGTTGTCTCCTCAGAGGCAGCAGTGGCACAGACCACAGCCAGAACCCAAGGCATGAAGAGCTTGGCTCTGCCAGGAGCCTTTCAGCTCTTGCACAGCCCTCTGTCATCTGCCCCTCAGGCTGTCCTCTGCTGCTGCATCAGCTGAGCCTCTTTCCCTGCAGGATGTAGTCACCCAGCCAGCTGCCCCACCTTACTGGCACCTTCCTTTGCTGCTCTCTCTCCATCCTCCCTGGCTCTTCCTTGAAATATCAAGACTTGAGCTGATGCAGGCTGGTGCTGGGTCTGATGTTGCACCACAGCACTGCCCTGGCAGTGACATTTCTTTCTCCTCATATCCAGCCTGGACCTCTCCTGCTCCACTTTGTGGCTTTATTTCTTTCTCCTGCTGCTCTTCACTAGTCAGGAAATCTCATGTTTCCAAGCACTCTCAAGCTACTCCTCTACTCTTCTCATTCTCCACACCACTGGGCTCAGGGGCTTCAGCCACTACCTAGTGGTCATATGTCAGATGCCTCCAAATCCCTGGTCAAAGGTCAGTGGCTTTAAACTGACAGAATGGAGAGCTAGATCAGATAGAAGGAGGGAATATTTTATGGTGAGGGTGGCAGGACACTGGAAAAGGTTACCCAGAGAAAGGGAGAAGAGGAGGTTCTGAGGAGACCTTCTTGTGGCCTTCCAGTATCTGAAGGAGGCTACAAGAAAGCTGGGGAGGGACTTTTGAGGGTGTCAGGGAATGATAGGACTGGGGGGAATGGAACAGAACTAGAAATGGGTAGATTCAGCTTGGATTTTAGGAAGAAGTTCTTCCCCATGAGGGTGGTGAGAGACTGGCACAGGCTGCCCAGGGAGGTGGTGGAAGCCTGGAGGTTTTTAAGGCCAGGCTGGATGTGGCTCAGTGCAACCTGCTCTAGTGTGAGGTGTCCCTGGCCATGGCAGGGGGGTTGGAGCTGGATGACCCTTGAGGTCCCTTCCAACCCTAACAATTCTATGATTCCTCATCCCTTGAAGTGTCCAGGATCATTAACTCTGAGCAACCTGAACTGGTGGAAGATGTCCTTCCTCATGGTCATGGGTTGGGATTTGTTGCTCTTTTAGGTCCCTTCCAACCCAACCCATTCCAGGATTCTTTAATTCTAATATCCCCAAGGCTTTCTCCACAGGGCTGCAGATCTCTACAGACACCATGGAGGTGCTTTCACCTCACCTTGCCCCCAACAACCTGACAGCAAAGAAAGAATTGCACTTTTAGGACATGAATGGCCAGGGCTTTGGAGAATCAAGTCAGAGCCCAAGTGCACCTCACTCAGAAGAGGAAAGACGCAGTGAATTCGACTGAAGCAGGAGGATGATTTGACACAGTTAATGAAGCTGATGTACTTCAGCAAGGTGTAACAGAGATGCAAACAGCTTCAGTTTGGTGTCAAGGTTCACTCTGACACTTACAACATGGATGAAACAGACAAAATTCCCTGGATTTGGGGTGGGATTAGAATGATTGTGACAGGAAAATCTCCTTGGGGCTGGGCTGGAATAATTTTACAGAGAGATTGGGGGTGAAGGGGGTCAGGGAAGCCCTCCTGTTGAGTCACAGCATTCAGCATGGACCCTCCTCTGCAGAGAGAAGTGCAAGTGGGTTTAGACCCAATCCTAGTGCCAGACTTGGTCCCTGGTTTATGACTCAGAGTTGGGTGCAGGGATTTCAGGGGCAGAGCTTTCCCAAGGCACTGTGGCTCCTGCAGAACTTGAAGGCAGCAGCAGCAGTTTAAAACTCCTTCAACAGTTCTGGTGAATCATGAGCTCAGGCTGTGTGGATTTTACAGCAGCACTGAAGTCACACCCCAACAGCCCTGTGTCCTAGCTGTGCTGTGAGACCCCAGCCTGGCTTTGAATGAGGCCATTGGTCCTGAGGATAAGATAAGGTATGGAACACAATGATGGGTTACACCCATCCTGAAAGCAGGGGGAGAGGGTTTGTGAGAGCCCTTCCCCCCCTGGAGGGGGGTTTTCTCCCCAGGAAACTGAGTTAGTCTGTTCCACTCCCCCTCCCTGTCCAGCAAAACTATGAAGGGGAGGGTACAGTGACCACTGGGGGCTCTTTTGCTTCTGCCTCACCAGGAAGAGAGCACTAAGAGAGTCACTGCTGGCTTCCTGCTTCTCTGCCACGTGGTAAGGCCTGGTCTTTCTCCCTGCTGCATCCATATCTCTCCAAAGGACTGTTGGTTTTGTATCTCCTTATCCATCCTTGTCCTTACACTTGTGAACCCTTCCTGTTATTGATATATATATTTATATTAAAGAAAATTTTACCTCTCTGCTTCCAAACTGACTCCAAATTATTTCTCAGTAGATTTACCTCCTTCCTTTTGCTTTATCCCCATTTCTTTCCTTTTCTTTTCCCATTCCCTTATCTCTCCCTATTCTTTCCCCTTTCCTTTTTCTCTATATAAGGAAAGAGGAAGGGGGTGCAGGGGAGGGATTCTCAGTCTTGCCCCCATCTGAGCTCTTCAATCCCAGTTAAGGCTCAAACCACCACAATTTTTGGCACTCCAATGTGGGGCTTGGAAATTAATATTCTCTTTGGAAAGCAATACTTTGTCTGAAAGAAAGGGACTGGAAGCAGAGATGTCAATTTCGAAGCATCTGATGTCCCAAGCTTTTGCATGGGTGTTTGGCTGGAGCTTTTGGACCCATATCTACAAATTGATAACTTACCATGTGGTGTGGTTAATGAGAGAGATGCTGCTCAACTAGATAAAAACTTCACCAATGCAGGTGGCCATGGACCTCCTGAATGATTTGAATTGTACTGGCAGTGGTAACTTCTCTAACACAGGAAATTTCCCTGAAGCAAGCTACAAAACCAACGGTGTAGATAAAAATGTCTGTGATGGAAAATTGCCTTACATTGCAATATGCTCCATGTGCTTAAATGTAATCCTTACAGGGGCATTTGCTGTGACCATGTTGGGTGGGGAAGGGTTCACAAGGGTAAGGAACAAAGATAGATGGGGAAAATATGTATGCAAAATCAGTCATTTGGATAGGCATGGGTGTAGCAGGGAGGAGGACCAGGCCTGACCACATGGCAGAGAAGCAGGAAGCCAGGAGCAGTCCTCTCGTCCAGGTGAAGCAGAAGCCAAAGAGAAAGAAAATGGCTGCAGTCTCCTCCTTTTTATAGGCTTGCTGGACAGGGAGGGGGAGTGGAACAGACTGACTCAGTTTGCCAGGGGGAAACGCCCACCAGGGAGAGCAAGACACTCACAAGCCCTCCCCCCCTGCTTTCAGGATGGGTATAACCCATCACAAAGGGGATGGAGGGGACCCCTGCAAGCACACAAGGAATACACAGGAGGCAGCAGACCAGGAGGAACCCTCTCTCCCTGTCCTAAGTTCTGCCTGCTGCAACTCATAGAGCTGAAGACACCACATGTTGGAGGCTGCTCTCCCTCCCCTGCTCCAGGGAGGACAGTACAAGCCAACAAGGATGACATCTCCTCCAAGCCAAAGCAGCAGCATCCTTCCTCCCACCCAAACCACCTTGAGGGCTGGAGGTGTGCTAATATAATTCCTTTCCTCTTCTCTCTCTCTCCACTTTTTCCTTCTCTCTCTTCTTCTGTTCCATCCACTTTATTTTGTTAATAAGCAGCCTGGCTGTTGATAGTTTGGCCTCCTTTGTGCTTCTAATTTCATAACTCAGGAATGTTTCAAGAGAGCTGAGTCTCTGTCCCCCTTCAGACTGAGACACAGCAAAAATGCTGCCAGGGAGCACCAATGCTTGGTCTTCATAGACTGCTCTCTTTCCACTTCGACACTCCCCTTCTGATCCCTTGTGTTGGTCTAAGGCCTGTAAGCTTGCTCAGGGCTTTGCAGTGTGGCAGTCTCTGATCACAGACAGGGACAGGCCATGAGCCCATGCACCTGGTCTCCACAAGAGCAGTTCCACACAGCCCGGTGATCTGCTTAGGGCAGTGACTGAAGGATTAGGTCTTCTTCCAAACTTTCTCTCAAGAGCATGCCCAAGAAATTGTGCCACAGATGAAAGCACCAGGGAACAGCTAAAGTGTGTGAGTGTGCACAGCAGTGTCCTCACACAGCCAGGCCTCCTGCAAGAGACCTGAAGGACCAGCAGAGAAAGGTCTGCTTTGTGCCTTCTCTCCCAGGACAGTCATCCTGGACTAGTCCTCACAACCACCGTTCCCAGCACTGCCTCTCACCATGGTTTGGAGAGGTTCTTTGTCCCTCCACAGGAGGGCATGGCCTCAGGAGGTCAGCAGTGCCTGTTTGCATTGTGCAGATGAGATGTCAGCAGATGAGGTGAGGTGAATTTGAGTGAGTAAAAACACCATCAGTTATTGCTGGGGGTACTAAGGCACTGGAGGTTTGAGGAGCCTCCCAACCAGGGGCAGCAGGAGGCCAGGGAGAAACTCTGACTGCTGCAGGGCAGGGCCTGTGTGAGTGATGGGAAAAGACTCTGTCTCTGAACATCCCACACTTCATTAGGGGTCCATGAGGCCAGCTCAGATGTGGACACCTGACAGAGCTGGGACATTGCTGTGTGTCACTCCAGAACAAACCCTACTGGCCCAGGGAGATTCATCTCAGATGGCTTGGGCAGGCTCCTGTCTGCTCACATCACCCTTGCTGGACTGTGCCCTGAGATGTGCACAGAGCCATCCCAGAGGTTCTGGGCTCCTTGGCAAAGGCCTCTTCAAGAACACCAAAAAGGAGGATGGGGAACATTGCAGGCTGGTCACCCTCAGCACAGTCCCTGGGAAGGTGAAGGCTCCAACACCTCTGCAGCTATTTGCAAGCCCTTGCAGGACAAGAGAGGTATTGCTGAACCCATATGGGTAGGGGCAAGAAGGGGATGTTTGGTGCCTGGACCTTAGCCAGGGCTTTGCCATGGTCCCCCATAGTCTCTTTACAGCCAGAGTGCTGAGAGCTGGAGTGCAGAAATGGGTGAGGTGGTGGCTGGGTGGTAGATGAGGCCGAAATGTATTCAGTATTCAGTATCACTAAGGTTGGAAGAGACCTCAAAGATCATCGAGTCCAACCTGTCACCACAGACCTCATGACTAGAGTAGGGAGGACAATAGTGCCCACTGCAGGCTTGAACTCACAAGCTTCCCATTAAGGGTCTTATGTGCTACCAACTGAGCCACACTTTTGAAGCACCAGTGTGTCACCAGTGTCACCAGTGGAGAGTCCTTCTGTCAGACACTTGCCAGTGGCATCCCTCAGGGCAAGCCCTTGGGCCAGCACTGTGGAATGTCTTCATGAACTCCCTGCACAATCTGACCCAGGGCCTTTGCAGCTCCTCTGCAGATGAAGCCAAACTGGGCAGAGCCCTTGAGGGACCTCATCTGCTGAACCCTGCCCTGAGCAGGATCATTGGACAAGAGGATGTGCAGGAGTCTCCTCCACAAATGCAGCAGGACAGAGCCAGCAGCTTCTCCACTCAAACCCTTGGTAGGCAATCTCCCAGATGGATCTGGTGAAACTTTGATCTGCTCAGGCTCTGGCCACAAGGAGGCTGATGGCTGAGTGTGCAATCTTGTGCTCAGTTGCGTCTCAGGAGCTCACCATTCAGTAGGAAGCCAAGGACTGGGAAAGGGGAGGTGAGGCCACCTCTGCCTCCTGAGAGGATTGGCCAACAGCAGAAACACAGCTGGGAAAGGGACTGTGAGGTCAGTTGTGTCTGCAGGAGCTGATAGGGCAGCCCTGGGCTCATGGCTGGCAGATGGGCACAGTGATCTGTCAGATGCCCTCTGCCAAAGTGCCTGGGCTGACTGCAGGAAGGGGCTGATGGTTTGGCTGCTGTGTCTCTGCTGCCTGAGTACCTGATGGGACAGCAGCAGGCACAGGGCTTGGTGCTGTCCATCCAAGAAACTGCAAGGCCAGCAGGCTTGGGAGCTCCTGGTGAGGTAGGAAAGAGCAGGAGAGAGGAACACTGCCAGATGGTGCAGCCTGGCAGGTGCAGACTGGCCATGAGGAGCAAGAAACCTCTCTCAAAGGGTAGTGCTGTGGCCTGAGAAGTTCTCCAGAAGGAGTCTGGGATCAGCCCTTCTCTTTGTGTCCCAAGGAGCAGAGTGTGAGTGTGGGCAGGTGTCAGTGAAGGCATGGGAAGGCCAAGGTGGGGAAGTGAGATGAGTGTCTGCAGCCTGCAGGGCAGGAGAAGCAGCTGTGAGACAGTGCAGGACAAAGCTGTGGTAGAGCTGGCAAAGGGCAATGGCAGTGGTGGGAGTGATGAAGAGAAGCCAAGGCTGTGCCCTCTTGACTCTGGCAATTCTCTGCCCCCGAGGCCTGTGAGGAGATGTTGTCCTAAGGCACTGGGAGGGCCTCACTGCCTCTTTCCACAGCCCCAGGAAGGCTGGGGACTGTCAGGCCCTTGTCCTCCACTCAGCATCACAAACCCTACAGGGGTCCTAAAGGAAGGCTGGAGAGGGACTTTTCATGAGGGTGCCTGGTGACAGGACAGGAGGGAAAGGTTTGAAGGTGAGGAAAAGGAGGTTTAGACTGGGTCTTAGGAAGAAGTTCTTCTGTATGAGGGTTGTGGGACTCTGGAATAGGCTGCCCAGGTAGGATGCCCTCTCCTGAGGGTGTTCAAGGCCAGGCTGGATGAGGCCTTGAGCAGCTGAGTCTATTGGAGAGGCATCCCTGCCTATGGCAGGGAGGTTGGAGCAGATGAGCTCTGAGGTCCCTTCCAACCTAGGCCATGCTATGCTGCTATGAAACCCACAGCCCACCCCCACTGCACCTGAAGAGCCTTGACCCACACATGAGGGACAGGATCTGCCTGCCCAGGGGCTGTGCTCAGGCCTTGGCCTTTGTGCTCCAGAAAGCAGAGCCAGAGTTTGCTCTCCTGCACTTTGCCTTTGTCTGCTGCAATCACAGCCTCTCCTGAGCTGCTCTAATGAGTCCCTGGGGAGGCTTTGGCAGTACCAAGCCTCAGTGGGGCCAATCAATGCTTCAAGGTACTTTGTGTTTTGCTTCTTACTTCTTTCACAGTTTCTTCACTCTTCTCTCAGTACCTGAGGTTCATGGAATGATTCCTAAGTGCCCTAAGGAGCTCTATTGTGTCTTTGCTGATTTCCAAGTGCACCTCACAAAGCTCAGATTTTGATGGTAACCTATTTGATTCTTTCTCAGATGAGGGCAGAGGTGACAGCAGCATCCACCAAGCCAGAATGATGCAGGCTGTCTGCTCAGGAGGTCTGGACTGGGAGGAGAAGCTGTCCTTTGAGGGCTGACATAGAGTGGACAACTTTGCTCCTCACCCTCCCCAACCTCCCCATTGCTGTCACTGCCCACCTGGGCCTTACATCCCTGCTTCTTGCATCAGACTTCTCCACTGCTCTCTGCAGCTGGCGCTCACAGCTCCATGGCACCAGCTGCCCCCTGCTCTCCTTAGAGAACTGCCTGCACACAGCCACAGAAGAATTGTTGCTGTTTGGAAGCAAAGCAAAGCCAAGACTGAGAAAGTTCCCTCAGCAGTCCATGCCCTCTGGACCCATCTGCTCAGCACAAGCTGTCTCTCAGCAGCTTGCCTGTCCACAAGGATGAGGCAAAGCCAACAAGTTCTGCCATGGCTGTGATTTCTCAGCCAGTCAAGAGTTCTTGAGAGTCAGAAGCAGATGAAAAGGTTGGATCCTAGCAGCCTTACCTTATGAATAAATCAGCAATGCCCAAGGTGATTCAGCAGAATGTGTTCTAATCCAAGAGCCTCTGAATGACAGAGTGGATAAGGACAAGGCTGACCCTGACTGCCTGCAAGGGATCCTGAAGTCAAATCTGTTTCTATGGCTGTTCCTGGAGAGAAGCACCAAGCACACAGACACAGGGACAGAGCTGGCTCCCTCCAGTGGAACATAGAGCTCCCCAACATGGTGACAACAAAGGTGTCTGTCCAAATGCACAGAGAGGTGGAGAGGAGGCTGGCAGAGGGTGCCCTGGAGTTCAGTTTCCTCCTTCTGGAGCTCAGGGCAAACACTCACAAAGCTTCAACATTCTCAGAGGATGAGAACTGAGCCTGGAGAAGTCTGACTTGGTGCTGGCCCTTGGTGCAGGTTGTGCCTGAGAGATGTCTGAGGGTGGAAGATGCTGGACACAGCTGCTGTGATCCAGGAGAGCTGCAAGGCTCTGGCTTTAGGGTCACTGTTTTTAGAGGAGGAGATCATTGACTTTCATCAGGTGTTTCTCTGAGCTGGAGAACCTTGGATGCTGAATCATCCTGGGATCTTTTGCCACTTGTACAGACCCTGACAATGTCCTGGGGGTGTCAGCCCCATCAGCACTACAGCCAGGGGACCCAGCACAGGAGTTAGGGCTCTGATCCCTCCATTGCAAGAAGTCACACACAGAGTGTCCTTATGTCTCAGTCACTTGGTCCCCAAGGATTTGCTCAAGAGCACAGGGGTGACCATTCCTCTCAGCAGCATGGCCTCCCAGAATGACCTGGACAAGATCTGGGAGGAGAAGAATCACCTGAAGAACAATTTGGAGGAGTCAAAGCTCAGCCTTGAGGAATAGTAGAAGTGGTTGATGAAGACATGGATGAGGACAGCAAGGATGAAGAGGAGGATGATATGGAATAGGAGAAGAATAAAGAGAAGGAGGAGGAAGAGAAAGAGGAGGAAGAGGGCAAACCCATCTCAGCCCCTCTGTGCCACCCAAGCAGCCACATCAGTGCCCTGAGTGTGGGCAAAGCTTCCCACCCAGCTTGGAGCTGGTAAAGCCCCACTGCCCCCAGCCCAGGGCCCAGCCCTCTGTTTGTGGTGACTACAGCAAGAACAACTCCCTCAGCTGCAACCTCATCTGGCACTGCTGAGTCCACAGCCAGAAGCAGCTGCACCTCTGAGCTGCTGAGGCAAGAGCTCCACCCAGAGATCTGCCCTCAGCCAGCACCGCTGCACCCACACCGGTGCCAGCCCTTCCCCTGCACAGGCTGCAGCAAGGGCTTCAGCCGCAGCTCCTCCCTCACCTGGCACATTCACCCCCACACCGGTGACCAGCGTGCCCCAGGGGATACAGCAATACACCGACCCCGGCACTGCCAGGCCAAACGTGCCCCCCCCGGGGGGCCTTCTCCAGCAGATGGAACTGCAATCTCCTCTTTTACACCTTCTTTCCTCAGGAGCAAATGTGCCCCTGCCCTTCCCAGCACCAGCCAGTGCTGAGGAGAGTAATGACAGTGCTGAGTCAGCACAGCCACTGCCACCACTGCAGCTGGGCTGGGATTTGGCTGTTTGTTCCTCAACACTTTGGGTTCTGGAGAGGCAAAAGAAAAACCTCACCCCAAGGATAATGCCTAATTAGAATGGAAACCCCAACCCTAATAAAGTATTGTCTCTTGCTGCTTTTCTTTGGACATTTCTTTCCCAAAAGGCCACTTTGGGGGACATTTCTTCCCAGGGCCAGGGCTGGAGCCATGTGCTCAGTTCAGGGAGGTGTCCTTGAGGGGTCCTGGGAGAGTCTTGAAGGTCAAGTGAGGCAAGCAAAATAACTCATGTAGCCATTCAACAGGATCCTTTAATAACCTGCATGGACACGGAATGGATCACTCCAAAGCTTACACCTGCTTGTCCTGGAGGCACAAGCCTGAACATGCTCAAACACAAACCCCTTTGTACCTCTTCCCTGTAGGGCTGGGGTATTCAGCACAAAACTAGACCAAGGGCAAGGTGCTGGCAAGTCTGCAAAGCTGGACAGGCCCAGGCTTGTCTAGGCAGGGCCTGTGGTTGAGGGAATCAAAGGGCACATTTTGCAGCTGTGCCTGGCCATCTGCCACGCTTATGGACTCCCTGTGCAGCTTCCCAGGGGTTGGGCAAACTTTATTCTCTAGGTTGAACTCTCTTGTTCCTCTCTTTCTTTCTCTTCTGCCATTGGCCATTATTGTCTCCAGCACCTTATTAATCCAAGCCAAGATGGTAAACAACTCTCCCTTGTTCTACCAAGAAGACTTGGGGTTCCCCAAAGCCTATTTTGTCCACATGAAACTGGAATGTGCTGTAGCTGCAGCTGGTGAATGCTGCTGGACTGGAAAGCAGCCTCTGCATGCCTGCTGCCTGAGTCTGCAGCCAGAAAGCTGCTTTGCTCCACCTGTGACACCTGAGGTGCTGGTGCAAGCTGCTGGAGCTGTGGTGAGATGAATGAGAACCGCTCATCCCACCCTGAGCACTGGAGAACTGTCAACTGCTTGCCCGGCCGCAAGCTGCCCTGCGAGCCCATGAGCCACAAGCTGCTCACTCAGAGCCCCAACAAGCTGCTGCAGCCTGAGCTGAGGGCAGCTGCCTCTCTGCTCACAGAGAAATTCTGCCTCAGGGGGAGACTGCTTCTTCCCTCCACACACACACTCTGCACAGCTCCTCTGCTGGGCACCATCTTCTCTGCTTTGTTTCACTTGTGCAGACTGCACTCTGTGCTTTGGAGCATAATTGCAGTGTCCAAAAAGGTCCCAGGCAGCAGTGCCCTGAGCACATAGGCTGATTCCTATCAAGTCTCTTTGTACAGCTCTGTACTGGCTGCCTCTGTAGCAGCCATAGAGTCCCCTTGCAGGTGCACTGCTCTTGAGGCATTAGGTCTTTCTTATGCTGAATCAGTGTTTAAAAGATTCTAGCTTGATTAAACTGTTCAAGTTGTATTGAATGCGTGTGTTGTGAAACACATTAACCACAACCAAATAGTTGTACCTGTGTGGGCATTATCACAGTGTCACATTAAAGGTTGGAAGGGACCTCATGAGACCATCAGGTCTGACCCTCCTGCTAAAGCAGGATCACTTAGGGTAGTCCACACAGGCGTGTACCCAGGTGGGTTTTGAAAGTCCCCAGAGAAGGAAACTTGTGGTAGTTTGAGGCTGTGCCTTTAAGAACAAACACTGCTGGAACACACTGGCTAAATGTTTTCGGTACTAGAACCAAAACATTCTGATATTCTAAACGAATTTCATTGGTTGATAAACAAAAATGTAGCTTTAGATTGTGAAGCAGTTGGAATTTTTTTTCCCTCAGTTCAGTTCGGTTTGGGAGTTGGGGGAGTTGGAGGTTTCAGCCTGTTCTCCCTGCCTGCTTCTTCTGCGAACTGCTGGAGCTGGCCTTCAGATAAGCAAACACTAATCCTGCATGGGCTTTTGAAGCTTGCTAACAACTCTTCTCCTTAGTAACTTGCCTTTCTCTCTCTCTAACCCCCTTTTTGGGGAGAAAGGGAGGTAGGGGGGGGAGAGAGGGGGTTCCAAGGAGGGGATCCCTCCCTCGGGGAGGGATTTTCGTTGTGTTGTCTTTGCTGTGTATTTCTGTGTATATATTGTAAATCCCTATATATATTGTGTTATATATAACCTGCTTTCCATATATGCTTGTAAATATATAGCTTTTGCTCTTCGACTGAGTTAGCTGTGGTTTCTTACTCTGTGGAGGAGGGAGAGCTAAGCCCTCTCTCAACCTACCACAGAAACTCCACAACCTCTCTGGGCAGCCTGTTCTAGTGTTCTGTCACCTGCACTGCAAAGAAGCTGCTTCTCATATTGAGGTGAAATCTTCTATGTTCAAGCTTGAACCTGTTGCTTCTTGCCTTATTATTGTGCACCACTGAAAAGAGATTGGCCCCTTCCACTTGCACCCACCCCTCAGATATTTATACACATGGAGTTCAACCAGGGCAGGTGAAGAATCCTGCACCTGGAGAGGACTAACCACCTGCAGCAGCTGGGGGAGAGCTGAGCTGCTGGAAAACAGCTCTGTGCAGAAGGCCCTGGGAGTGCTGGTGGGCAACAAGTTCCCCAGCAGGCAGCAATGTGCCCTTGGTGTCCAAGAAGGCCAATGGCCTCCTGGGGTGGATTAAGAAGAGAGTGGGCAGAGGGTTAAGGGAGGTTCTCCTCCCTCTCTACTCTGCCCTTGTGAAACCACATCTGGAGGATTGTGTCCAGTTCTGGGCTCCCCAGTTCAAGAGGAAGTTCCTGGAGAGAGTCCACAGGAGGGCTGGGAGGGTGCTAAGGGAACTGGAGCAGCTCTGGCAAGAAGAGGCTGAGAGCCCTGGGGCTGTATGGTCTGGCAAGAGGAGAGAGAGAGGGGATCTGAGCAGTGCATAGAAACCTCTCAAGGGTAGAGGTGATGAGGATGTGGCTCACAGCCTCAGCCCCTCTGAAGGGCACAGAAACTGTTGGAGTGGAGTGAGGCCAGGGTTGGGGGAAATCCATGGCACAAGGCCTGAGGAGATGACCTCCTCTGAGGGCAGTGCTGCTCTGGAGCCCTGCTCTGTGCCAGCAGTGCCCCTGGCCTGTCCCTACCTGCAGACCTAGCACTGCCACACAGCAGCACAGTGTCCAAGCTGCCAGAGCACTCAGGCCTTGCCCCAGCACAGAGGCTCAGCAGGAGAGGGTGGAAGGGCACAAAGAGCAGCTCAGGAAAACCTGGGGCTCCCTGGCACTGCTGCTGGGACTCTGACCCTCCACCTCTGCACACAGGCACTGCCCTGCAGCTCCACAGAAGCCTTGGAGGAAGGAACTCGGAGAAACAACTCCCTGCAGGGTCCTTTATTGTGTTGAACACCCAGGGAGCACAGCTGCTCATGTCTGCAGCCTCTGGGTCACAGCAGACAGGACAACACTGAACCAGAAATGCTCTGAAGAAAGACATTTGTGTGGCAACAACATTCTCCCAAGGGGAACACCACCTGCAGCAGCCAGAACTTGAGCAGCCAGACTGGGCCTGCACTGAGTGACATCAGAACTGCTCTGCAAGAGAAGACAAAGAGTTCATTGCTTCTGAGAGCATCCAGGGAGAACTGACACCACCAGGTCCAGGGAAGGGGAGGAGATAGAAGAGGGCTTCAGGTAGGCAATGGAGCCTGTGGTGATAAACAGAGAGACCACAGCCAGGTGAGGGAGGCAGGTGGCAAAGGCTTTGTGGCATCCCTGCTGAGAGGGGATCCTCAGCACTGCCCTGAAGATCTGCACATAGGACACCACAATGAACACAAAACACACAAAGACTAAACAGACACTGGCCACAAGAAGCCAAAGTTCCCTGAGGTAGGCTGTGGAGCAGGAGAGCTTGAGGATCTGGGGGATTTCACAGAAGAACTGGTACACAGCAATGCCCTGGGAAAGGGGCAGGGAAAATGTATTGGCTGTGTGCAGCAGAGCAGTGAGAATCCCACAGGCCCAGGCAGCTGCTGCCAGGTGGAGACAAACTCTGCTGCCCAGGAGGGTCTCATAGTGCAGGGGTCTGCAGATGGCAACATAGCTGCCTGGGCCTGTGGCTTTTTCTATGCTCTGCTGCACACAGCCAATACATTTTCCCTGCCCCTCTGCCAGGGCAATGCTGTGGACCAGTTCTTCTGTGAAATCCCCCAGGTCCTCAAGCTCTCCTGCTCCCCATACTACCTCAGGGAACTTTGGCTTCTTGTGCTCAGTGTCTGTTCTGTATCTGTCTGTTTTGTGTTGATTGTGGTGTCCTATGTGCAGATCTTCAGGGCAGTGCTGAGGATCCCCTCTCAGCAGGGACGCCACAAGGCCTTTGCCACCTGCCTCCCTCACCTGGCTGTGGTCTCCCTGGTTACAAGCACTGGCTTCTTTGCCTACCTGAAGCCCTCCTCTGTCTCCTCCTCATCCCTGGACCTGGTGGTGTCAGTGCTGTACTCAGTGGTGCCTCCAGCAGTGAACCCTCTCATCTACAGCCTGAGGAACCAGGAGCTCAAGGCTGCCCTGAGCCAACTGATCCCTGGATGCTTTCCGAAGCAATAAACTCTTTGTCTTCTCCTGCAGAGCAGTTCTGATGTCACTCAGTGCAGGCCCAGCCTGGCTGCTGGAGTTCTGGCTGCTGCTGCTGCTGTTTCCCTTGTGAGAATGTTGTTCCCACACAAATGTCTTTCTTCAGACCATTTCTGGTTCAGTGTTGTCCTGTCTGGTGTGACCCAGAGGCTGCAGACATGAGGAGCTGTGCTCCCTGGGTGTTCAACACAATAAAGGACCCTGTAGGGAGTTGTTTCTCTGAGCTCATTCCTCAGTTCCTCTGTGGAGCTTCAAGGCAGTGCCTGTGTGCAGAGGTGGAGGGGCAGAGTCCCATCACAGCAGCAGTGCCAGGGAGCCCCAGAGCTTGGGCTGTCCTCAGCTGCTGTGATTAAGAGACCAGGCCAGGTGTCCACTTTATTATGTTAAATTCTTCTTTATAAAACTAATACAACACAAAAGCCGTTTATGACAGGATCAGGGACTCTCTTACATCCATCTATGTGCCTGAAGTCTCACACTCTCAGGTCATAACACCACTCGTAATCAAATATCTGCCCTCCTCCAACAGCACTGCTGCACCATGTTTCACAAGCCATCAAGGCCAACACTGTTTCTTCTTATCAGTCCAGCAGTGCTTGGAGCTCAGATCTCCAAGGTTTAACCCTTCATTTCCCCCTTCTGTTATATAACAAGAGTCCCCTTAACAAAGCAATTAATCAAACTCTATAAGCATTACAATAAACAAGGTAAAAAAGGTAGCAAAAAGAATGAGGCAGTAAAAGCATACAGAATTGTTCTAAGAAAACTACAAAGCCAGAGAGAAAGTCCCCAATTACCAAGCAATTCGAAAGATGAAGGAAATAGCATGTACATTGATTTTTAAAGACTGTGGAACAATAGTTTGGGCCCAAATTCTCCACCCTAAATATTTCCAAGGTGGTACATTCTGAATTTTCTCAGGTGCTACACAAAACCCCACTTGAGTCACAGTGGATACAACAAGGGCTACAGCTTTCTCCATGAGCTCAGGGCTTTGTGCTGCCACTAGGATGTCATCCATGTAATGATATATCAGAGCATCAGGAAATGCCTCTCAAACAGGACTGAGAATTTTGGCTACATACCACTGACAAATTGTAGGACTATTTTTCATTCCTTCTGGAAGCACAACCCAATGATATCTCTGCAAAGGTTGCTGCATGTTGATGTCTGGAACTGAAAAAGCAAATTTAAGAGCATCATTTAGATGTAAAGGAATGCTAAAGAAGCAATCTTTTAGGTCCATAACTGTTAAATGCCAATATCGTGGTATCATTGTGGGTGAGGGTAGCCCTGGTTGGAGGCTGCCCATATCTTCCATAACGTCATTAATCTTTCTGAGATCATGGAGCAAGCGCCACTTGCCTGTTTGGTTTTTGATGACCAAAATAGGACAGTTCCATGGACTCATGGAGGGTACAATATGTCCTTTCCCCAATTGCTCTGTGACTAGTTCTTGGAGTGCAGGAAGCTTTTCCAATGTAGGGGCCATTGATCCACCCAGACAGGGGGATTTGTTTTCCATGTTAACTGAAGGGTGTCGCACACCGCAGTGGCCCCCTCTAAAAATGGGTGTTCATGGTCACCCCCCATTGTGAAAGCACATCACGACCCCATAGCACCATAGGCACAGGCAAAACAAAAGGTTTCACAGAAGCTGTATGTCCCTCTGGTCCCTGAATCTGAATGAAATTCAGGCTCTGATGACTTTCTCCAGCTCCCCCTATGCCTGCCAGCACCTGAGATGCACTAGCTACAGGCCAGCAGGGGGGGCATTTAGCTTTAGAAATCACTGTGATGTCTGCTCCAGTATCAATAATACCACTAAGCACTGTTTTCTGCTGACCATACATCAGGACACATTGACAGATAGGACGTTTTTGAGAGATAGTCTGTACCCACAGAATCTGTGGATCCCCAGTAGACCCAAATCCTCCTTCATTTCTTTGCAGGGGTGCCTTTGCAGGGGGACGTTCCGATCCCAAGGGAAGCAATAATAGCTGTGCAATACGACTTCCCTCCGGTACTGTGCAGGGCGGAAACAGAGCCCATGCCATGATCTGAATTTTATCTGTGCTGTCAGAGTCAACAACCCCAGGAAGCACAAAGTCCTGATAGCATTGTTGAGGATCTTCCTAATACTAATGCCTGAGTTTTCACTGGGAGAGGACCTGACACACCAGTTGGCAATAAATGCACCGTGGTACCAAGTAAAGTTACTGTGTGGGAGGTTGCCAGGTCCAGTCCTGCGCTGCCTGCTGTTGCTGGGCAGAGGTCAGAGGCGTGTGTGCTGCCAGCCTCTGGCTGGCCGGTGACGGCTGGATGATTTGTGTCTGCGCGCGGCGCCGTCCCACGCTCCACATCCGGTTTCCCTGTGCAGGCTGCCCTTGAGAATTATACTTAGATGGACATTGGTTAGCATAATGCCTCCCCTTATGGCACTTGGGGCAAGTCCCAGGTGCCTTAGGTTTGGCTCCGGTATTAGCTACCAAACAATTCTTTCTGAGATGACCCACAGCCATAACAGACTCCTGTATTCATTGGACCATTCATAGCTGCAAAAGCTGCAGCCATAGCTTCATACTTATATTCCATCATACCTATCCTGTTACATGCTTCAATCATTTCTAGCAAGGTGGGGTTTTGATTAGGCAAAGATTTTAACAGCTTCTTACAATCTGCATTTGCATTTTCCACAGCTAATTTCAGCAGGAAAAGGATAGGATAGGATAGGATAGGATAGGATAGGATAGGATAGGATAGGATAGGATAGGATAGGCCAGGTTGGAAGAGATCCTCAAGATCTTTGAGCAGAATAGAATAGAATAGAATAGAATAGAATAGAATAGAATAGAATAGAATAGAATAGAATAGAATAGAATAGAATAAGCCAGGTTGGAAGAGATCTTCAAGATCATCGAGTCCAACCTATCATCCAGCACCACCTAGTCAACCAAACCATGCAACCAAGCAACCCATCAAGTCTGCTCCTAAACACCTCCAATGATGGTGACTCCACCACCTCCTTGGGTAGACCACTCCAATGGGCAATCACTCTCTCTATGAAGGATTTCTTCCTAACATCCAGTCTAAACCTCTCCTGGCACAGCTTGAGCCTGTGTCCTCTTGTTCTGGTGCTGGTTGCCTGGGAGAAGAGACCAGCCCCCACCTGGCTACAATCTCCCTTCAGGTAGTTGTAGAAAGCAAGAAGGTCTCCCCTGAGCCTCCTCTTCTCCAGGCTAAGCAACCCCAGCTCCCTCAGCCTCTCCTCATAGGGCTTGTGTTCCAAACCCCCTTACCAACTTTGTTGCCCTTCTCTGGACACGTTCCAGTAAGTCAACATCTTTCCTAAACTGAGGGGCCCAGAAGTGGACAGAGGACTCAAGGTGTGGCCTAACCAGTGCAGTGTACAGGGGCAGAATGACCTCCCTGCTCCTGCTGGCCACATTGTTACTGATACAGGCCAGGATGCCATTGGCCCTCTTGGCTGCCTGGGCACACTACAGGCTCAGTAATATTTCCCTTGCCTCCCCATTGTCAGTTTGGCCTTCTAAAACCACTTTCAGCCTGTCTATGAATTGCATATAAGGTTCCCATGGTTAGCAACAGTTGTGCTAGAGATGTTAAGTCGTATGGTGTCATTACATGATTGTCGAGTATGGATGTTAAAAGATGAGCGAAATAAGGAGAAGAGAGCCCATGCTCAGCGGCAGTACGACGGAGTTCTTTAATCACTGGGAAGGCCAAAGCCTCCCATTGAGGGTTACCCGCTCTGCCCGCGTACAGTACAGGAAGGGGGGGGGGGGGGGGAAGGAGGAGCCCTGGGGGTTTTGGGTGCACCCTCAGGTGGGGTTTGGGGTCTTTCTGGGTTTACTTTGTTTTCTTTCTTGTCACTCTGTTTCCTTTTGTGCACACTCGCTGTTCTCTATTTAAACTCTCCACTACTTTTGCAATCTGTTTGTCAGAGCTGTGCTACCCACTGCTGGGCAGCTTGCTCTGGTTTCATCCAGAGCAACACAGGACCCTCCTAAGGAAACCACTGTGAGATCTGCCCAGATGCTGGATGCTGAGGAGTGGCAGGGGGTGGGGGAGGGAAGGGGCAAATTCTTAGGCTGGTGGTCACCTCTGGTGCTTTGGAATTTCAGGCCTGAGCAAGTGAAAAATCCTCCCCAGCTGGGGAAAGGTTTGGGCAGTCTGTTGTCAGCCTGGGAGTTCCTGAGAGACAGAAATCACTGCAATGTGCTTGGGCCTGGCCCATGCCTCTCCAGCCTTTCTCATCTCTGTGCAGAGGGCTCAGAGGCAAGAGAAGGTCTCTGGACCTACAGACAGTGCCACAGGCATGGCAGCTGAGTCAGAGAAGCAGCCTGTGCCAGGATCAGCTGCCCCTCGTAGTGAATGGTGCTTATGAGCAGGTTTGTGCCCCAAATATTATCAGCACATGCTTCTGTGTGTGTGACTCAAACCCCCTGCCTGGGGAGGTGGTGGAGTCGCCATCATTGGAGGTTTTCAGGAGAAGACTTGATGGGGTGCTTGGTGCCGTGGGTTAGATGTTTGGGTGGTGCTGGATTGGTTGATGGGTTGGACGAGATGATCTTGAAGGTCTCCTCCAACCTGGTTTATTCTATGTATTCTATGTATTTTGTTTTATCTGTGCCTATGGTGCTATGGGGTCGTGATGTGCTTTCACAATACGGGGTTGTTTGGGTGCCAGATTTAGCCAGATATGGCGATGACAGAGGTTCTTGGAATCAATATGGCTGACCAATATGATCGGGTATTGATCCTTTATTGTTCCAGTATTGCAGGCCTATGGCTCAGGCCTATGGTGAAAGCATGGCACAGTAAAGCATGGAAGGAGAGGAGACAGGACAGGCAGGAAAAGAAGAAGAAGTGCGTAGCAAGGAAACTGCTACAATTTATATAACCTTGGTATGCCTTGTTGGCATGGACTCATTGGTCCTCTATGAGTGACCACACATCACACTGTTGTAGATTATTGGTCCAACTATGGATGACACGCGAGGTTTGTTGATGCAGGTGCATGTCCTGTTGTCCCGAGATAACTCACTATGTTTCTAGCTACCAGCGTCTTGTTTTAGTTACAGTGCTGCAGGCACAGCACTGTTTCGGCATACTGGTAGCTGGCTCTGCCCTTGTGCTGGGCATGGCCTACCACCATGTCAGGCTCTTAAGCCTGCATTGCCAGATTGCTCACACCGCTCGTAACTGGTGTTCCCACAGGGAGTGACCATGAACACCCATTTTTAGAGGGGGCCATTGCGGTGCATGACACCCTTCAGTTAACTTGGAAAACAAATCCCCCTGTCTGGGTGGATCAATGGCCCCTACCATTGGAAAAGCTTCGTGCACTCCAAGAACTAGTCACAGAGCAATTAGGAAAAGGGCACATTGTACCCTCCACGAGTCCATGGAACTCTCCTATTTTGGTCATCAAAAAACAAACAGGCAAGTGGCGCTTGCTCCGTGATCCCAGAAAGATTAATGACATTATGGAAGATATGGGCAGCCTCCAACCAGGGCTACCCTCACCCACAATGATCCCATGATATTGGCATTTAACTGTTATGGACCTAAAAGATTGCTGCTTTAGCATTCCTTTACAACCAAATGATGCTCTTAAATTTGCTTTTTCAGTTCCAAATGTCAACCTGCAACAACCTTTCAAGAGATATCATTGGGTTGTGCTTCCAGAAGGAATGAAAAATAGTCCTACAATTTGTCAGTGGTATGTAGCCAAAATTCTCAGTCCTGTTGGAGAGGCATTTCCTGATGCTCTGATATATCATTACATGGATGACATCCTAGTGGCAGCACAAAGCCCTGAGCTCATGGACAAAGCCGTAGCCCTTGCTGTATCCACTGTGACTCAAGTGGGGTTTTGTGTAGCATCTGAGGAAATTCAGAATGTACCACCTTGGAAATATTTAGGGTGGAGGATTCAGACCCAAACAATTGTTCCACAGCCTTTGCAAATCAATGTACATGTGAAAACTCTTCATGATGTCCAGAAATTGCTGGGAACCATAAATTGCCTTCATCTTTTAAATTGCTTGGTAATTGGGGACTTTCTCTCTGGATTTGCAGTTTTCTTAGAACAATTCTGTATGCTTTTACTGCTTTATTCTTTTTGCTACCTTTTTTTACCTTGTTTATTGTAATCCTTAATTGCTTTGTTAAGGGGATTCTTGTTATATAACAGAAGGGGGAATTGAAGGGTTGAACCTTGCAGAGCCAAGCTCCAAGCACTGCTGGACTGATAAGAGGAGACAGTGTTGACCTTGATGGCTTGTGAACTATGGGAACACAGTGCAGCAGTGTAGTTGGAGGAGGGCAGATACCTGATTACGAATGGTTATTATGACCTGAAAGAGTAAGACTTCACATTTAGCAGATTGATATAACAGAATCCCTGGTTCCAGTCATAAGCTGCTTCTGCGTTGTACTAGCTTTTACAAAGAAGGTTATTGCATAATAAAGTGGACACCTGGCCTGCATCAGGCTGAGTCCCGTCTCTTAATCGCAGCAAGGATGCCTTTGATTTTCTTGGCAACCTGGGCTCCCTGTTGGCTCCTATTCAGCTGCTTGTCCATCAGAACCCCCAGGTCCCTTTCTGCCAACCTCTTTCCAGCTACACTGCCTCTGGAGCATTGCTTGGGGTTGTTGTGACTCAGGTGCAGGACCTGGCACTTGGCTTTGATGAAGCTCCTCCTGGTAACGTTGGCCATGGATCCAAACTACCCAAGTCCTTCTGCAGAGCCTCCCTACCCTCTGCCATCTAACTTGGTGTGATCTGCTGACTCACTGCTGACACACTCTGTGTCTTCACCAAGGTCATCAATAAAGTTATTAAACAGAAGTGGTCCCAACACTGAGCCCTGAGGAACACCACTTGTGAACTGCCACTAGCTGGATTTAACTTCACTGAGCACCACTCTTTGGTCCCTTTCACGCAGGCAGGGCTGTATCCAGCAGAGCATTGTTCATCCAAGCCAGGGATGGGTCCTGGTCTGTCCTGGGATGGAATCAGGGTTTCAGGAGATGCACTTTGTACTGGGATGAGACTCAGACTGTGCTGGGAGATGGCAATGGGATCCCATTTGGACCAGGATCAGGCGACAGATACACTGGGATCAGGATATCCACTTTGTGCTGTGCTAGGTGCAGATGGAGCTGGGAAGGGGTCTAAGGGATGCACTTTGTACTGGCAGAGGAAACTGTATGGGAGATGGCAAAGTGATGCAGTTTGTCCTGGGATAAGACCACATCTGAGCTGGGAGGGGTTCAGGAGATGCAGTTTGTACTGAGATGTGACCAGGTCTGTACTGGAAGGAGTTAAAAGGATCCCAAATTCTGCTGTGCAGGGACCAGAATGTACTGGAATGAGCCCAGGGAATGCAGCTTGTACTAGAACAGGGTCAGGAGTGCACTGGGAGAGCATGAGGGTGTGCAGTTTGTACTGGGTTGGATGCATTCAGTACTGGGAAGGGAGCCAGGAGATAGATTCGGTGCTGGGATGGGACACAGGCTGCAGTGCTAGAGGAGAGTAGGATCCAGTTTGGACTGGGATGAGGCCAGATCTGTACTGGGAGGGGTTAAAGGAGCCATGCTTGGACTGAGTCTATACTGGAAGGGGGTCAGGGTATCCAGTATGGACTCAGAGTAGGTGCAGTGTGTAAAGGGAGGGGGTTGGGGGATGAAGGCATGGGGAGATCTCCTGTTGTGATGGCAGTGCTGCTCTGGAGCACAGCTCTGTCCCACAAGCAGCCCTGGCCTGTCCCTGCCTGCAGTCCCAGCATGCCACATAGCAGCACAGCCTCCAAGCTGCCAGAGCATTCAGACCTTGCCCCAGCACAGAGGCTCAGGAGAAAAGGTTGGAAGGGCAGAAAGAGCAGCTGAGGACAGCCCAAGCTCTGGGACTGCCTGGCACTGCTGCTGTGCTGGGACTCTGCCCCTCCACCTCTGCACACAGGCAGAAACCTTGGAGGAAGGAACTCAGACAAGCAACTCAGGAGGAAGGAAAACAGAGAAGCAGGGTACTTTATTGTAGAACACCCAGGGAGCACAGCTTCTCATGTCTGCAGCCTCTGGGTCACACCAGAGAGGAAAACACTGAACCAGAAATGATCTGAAGAAAGACATTTGTGTGGCAAAAATATTCTCACAAGGGGAACAGCACCGGCAGCAGCCAGAACTCAAGCAGCCAGGCTGGGCCTGCACTGAGTGACACCAGAACTGCTCTGCAGGAGAAGACAAAGAGTTTATTGCTTCTGAAAGCACCCAGGGCTCAGTTTGCTCAGGGCAGCCTTGAGCTCCTCATTCCTCAGGCTGTAGATGAGAGGGTTCACTGCTGGAGGTGCCACTGAGTACAAAACTGACACCACCAGGTCCAGGGATGAGGAAGAGATGGAGGAGGGCTTGAAGTAGGCAATGGAGCCAGTGCTGAGAAACAGGGAGACCACAGCCAGGTGAGGGAGGCAGGTGGCAAAGGCTTTGTGGCGTCCCTGCTGAGAGGGGATCCTCAGCACTGCCCTGAAGATCTGCACATAGGACACCACAATCAACACAAAACAGACAAAGAATAAACAGCCACTGGCCCCAAGAAGCCAAAGTTCCCTGAGGTAGGATGTGGAGCAGGAGAGCTTGAGGATCTGGGGGATTTCACAGAAGAACTGGTACACAACATTGCCCTGGCAGAGGGGCAGGGAAAATGTACTGGCTGTGTGCAGCAGAGCATTGAGAGCCCCAGAGGCCCAGGCAGCTGCTGCCAGGTGGAGACAAACTCTGCTGCCCAGGAGGGTCTCATAGTGCAGGGGTCTGCAGATGGCAACGTAGCGATCGTAGGACATGATGGCGAGGAGACAAAATTCTGCTGACATGAAAAAGGGAAAGAGAAAAACCTGAGCAGCACATCCTGCATAGGAGATGTCCCAGGTATCCCTCAAGGAATTGTGCATGGATTTGGGCACAGTGGTGGAGATGGCTCCCAGGTCAAGGAGGGCAAGGTTGAGGAGGAAGAAGTACATGGGGGTGTGGAGGTGGTGGTCCCAGGCTATGGTGGTGATGATGAGGCCATTGCCCAGCAGGGCAGCCAGGTAGATGGCCAGGAAGAGGCAGAAGTGCAGGAGCTGCAGCTGCCTTGTGCCTGGGAATGGCAGGAGGAGGAAGTGAGTGCTGGAGCTGCTGTTGGCCATCTGCTGCCTCTGGCCATGGAGACCTGTCCAAGGAGGGAAAGGCAGTGACAAGTTAGGGCACACTTCTCTCAGCCTCATTGTAACCCTTGTCCCTGAGCTGCAGGAGGAATGGATCAGCTCAGTCCCATCACTACCAACCCATGGCAGAGTTCATTACAGCTTCAAATGCAGCAGGGACCCAGAATTGCCATGAAGATTCCTCTGGTGTCAGAACAGAAAGTGACCAACAGCCCAATCCCAGGGAACAAGAGTCCCATTGTGGTGGGTTGAAATTTCCCCCAGCATTAACTTTGCCAGAGAAGCTCAGTTAGAAGCAAATGAAGCTGTATTGACAAGCAAGAGCTACACTCTGCAATGGAATGCAATGAACAGGTACAGAACATCCAGGAGTGACAGTATTAGACAGGTATTTGCAATTAGCAAACAACACAAAACCCCCTTGGCCAGAGACCAGGGAAGCTGTTCCACTTCCCCTAACCTCTACACCCCTATTCCATGAGAGACAGGAGGAGTGGAGAGAGAATAAAAGCAGTGGGTTAGACTTAGCCAAGGCCAGCCAAAGCAGGTGATCTCTCCCCAGCTAAGCAAAACAGCTGACATGAGAAGAGAAGAGAGAGAATTGTTATGGTACAGCTCCTCTGATTCCAGATATTTATCCAATCAATTTCTTTAGAATAATCTTTTCTTTTCCTTTTCACACCCAAGAGTGATCTATTTATTGTGTTTCTATTTTTCTACTCAAAATCTGTAACTAAATTTTAAAGGCATTGCCTAAAACCATCACACCCATGGAGAGGTGGAGAAAGAGGGAGCAGGCCTGCAGTGCTGCAGAGACAGCGAAGGGAAGACAGAAAGGCAGAGGGGCTGGGGGTGAAGCCTTCTCCTTACCCAGCTCTGCTCACTGATGCTCACAGGATGGAACTGAAGGGCTTTGGTCCTCCTTCTGTGTGCACTCTCCAGGAGCCTTCAGCTGAGCGTCAGCAGCTGAGATGGAGATGCCTCCAGGAGCTACAGCTGCAGTGTCCTGCACCCACAGCCTCACTGTGTCAGTGACTGCAGAGACTTCTCCTCCAGTGAGCTCTCAGCATCCTCCCAGTCCTGGCCACCTCGAAGCTCTCTCTGCCTTCCTCATCTCCCTGAGATCCTCTGGCAGTGTGCCCAGCCCTGCTGTGCTGTGCAGAGGAGCTGCTCCTGGCCAGAGCTGTCCCTGCAGCACTGCCTGCTTGCCAGCAGCAATCTCCAGCCCAGGAGCCTGGCCCAGCTCAGCAGCAGAGGAACAGTCCAAGGCATTTAAAGGAGCCCTCTGGTGACTTTGGTGCCAAGTCCATGAACCTCAGAGACTGAGAAGCTGATGAAACCTCTCCAGAAGTCAAAGTCAGATTCAAACTCTGAAGTTTCTTCTACTGTTAATGGGTCCCAGTGAGGCATACTGGGAAAGGGTCCCCAGGGTCTGGTTAGAGTAGGACCGAGTAGATGCAAGGGAAACATCCCTGGAGGCACTGAAGCATCTCCCAAGCTCTGGTCAGAGCAGAGAACTGAGGCAGTGCTGAAAGGTCAGGACAAGCAGCTAAAGGTGGCTCTGCTGCTGAGGAAACCTGGAGGGGTTTCGTTGATCCAAAGGGCCAAGCCCTGAGCCCCAGCCCCTGGCAAGGCAGATCCTGTCCCTCACCTGTGGCTCAGGGCTCTGTTGGGGGCATTGGGGAGTGAGGATGAGCAGTGACCAGGGTAGGACCTTGTCAGGTTTTGCTGTGGTTTGCTTGCAAAGAGACAACTCCTGCTGAAAAGGAATGAAATGTACCTTTAAAAATACTTTTTGTCAGATGCTTTGTGCAATAAAAACCTCTCCAATTAGCTGCAGAAACCTTGGCAAGAATTAGAGGTTCAGCAGTATTTAATGAGCTCCATGGAGTATTTGGGGCTGATTACATCATCCTTAGGTACTGCCAGGAGACTCTGCCAAGGTACTGCCAAGAAGCCTCTCAACAAGTCCAAGTCAGAAGCAAACTCCAAAGTACCTTGAAGCACTGATTGGCCTCTCTGAGGCTTGTTACTGACAAAGGCTCCCCAGGGACTCGTTAGAGCAGCTTGTTAGAGGCCAGGATTGCAGGGAGACAAATGCAAATTACAGGGCAGTAAAACTTACCTTTGATCTATGAAGCAGAAAGGCCAAGCCCTGACCACTGCCCTTGGACTAGAAGAACCTCAAAGGCTCAAAGCAAAGTTTCTCCTCATAGGCCTTGGTGGCAGAAGCAAGTGCCAGAGCCAAGGGGACAAAGGCCTTGGTCCTGTTGGGCCTCTCAGCCTTGCCAGAGCCCTTGGCCATTTCTACTGCAGCCTCTCCTACACTGTCCCATGCCTGCAGTTCTTTCCCTTCAGGCTGCTGACACCAATCTTGCTTCCCCTCCCAGCTCTCTCTCTTCTATTTCCATCCCTTCCCTGAGCTGTCTCAGCTCTCCCTGCCATTTCCTGACACCTCTGGATGGCCTCATGCATAGCAGCTCTGCCCTTTGAGGGACATTTCTTTGGCTTCATCTCCACTCTGAACCTTCCAAGCTGCACTTTGTGAAGGTTTTGGTCTCTTCCCACTCCCCAGAAGAGCTCCATCCTCTCTGAAACCACTCTTCAGCCATGTGCACACTGCTGTGGCAGTGCCCTGAGCCTCCATTCTCCAGGCTGAAGCAGCCCAGGTCCCTCAGCCTCTCCACAGAGATGTCAGCTCCCATCCTGGCAGATCTCCACTGCAGCCTCCCCAGTTCCTCCTAGGCTCTTCTAGTCTGGAGAATGCAACATCCAGACACCAAGCATCCAGATGTGGCCACAGCAGTGCTGAGTCTGGGGGAGGACCACTCCTGTGTCTGGGTGGCCACACTCCTCCTGCCACAGCCCAGCTGCAGTTGGCCTCCTTCCCTGTGTGCAGGGTTTGCTGCACCCCAGGGTATTTGGTATGGCTCCTGCAGACCCTGTGGTGTTTTTCTGCCTGGGTCTGGGACACACCAGAACCTCCAGTTCCAAACCAACAGGGAACCAGTTTGCACTGGGATGGGCTTGTTCCCATGGCAATGGCGCGCTCCACTTGCTTCAGTGCAGGTTGTGCTTTTGCAGTCAAGCATCGAGGAGACAAAAGATCAGGGTGTCCCTTCAGTAAGTCAAATAAAGGACCTAGGAAGGGTCTTATCCAGTTTATGGCTCCAAGTAATTTCTGCAAATCATTAAGGCTGGTCACAGATTGCTGTATTTGTATCATTTGTGGCTGCATTGCTTGATCTAAGATTTTTAGTCCCAAATATTTGCAAGGTGCTTGGTGCTGCACCTTCTCTGGGGCTATTTCTAATCCATATTAGAAAGGAAGCTCCTCCTTACAATGACCTTTCAGATGATGAGAAGAAATATGCTTTGTCCACAGACGGTTCCTGTCGTCTTGTCGGGAACAAGCGAAGGTGGAAGTCTGCAGTGTGGAGTCCAACACGCCGAGTTGCAGAGGCGAAGGATGGAGAAGGAGAATCCGGTCAGTTTGCAGAGGTAAAAGCTGTCCAGCTAGCTCTCGACGTAGCTGAACGTGAGAGATGGCCAAAGCTGTATCTCTACACCGACTCATGGATGGTAGCCAATGCTCTATGGGGTTGGCTAAAGAACTGGAAAAAGAATGGCTGGCAGAGGAAAGGAAAACCCATCTGGGCAGCCGACCTGTGGCAAGACATTGCTGATCGAGTCGAGAGAATTCCAGTGAAAGTGAGACACATTGATGCTCACATTCCTAAGAGCAAAGCTACTGAGGAACAGCAACACAACCATCAGGCAGATTTAGCTGCAAGAGTTTCTCAAGTAGACAAGGACTCTGAACTTGATCTCAACTGGAAACACTGAGGTGAGATATTCTTAGCTTGGTGGGCTCATGATTCATCAGGACATCAAGGCAGAGATGCAACATACCAGTGGGCTCGTGACAGATCCATAGACATTTCCATGGATGCCATCACCCAAGTTATCCATGACTGTGACATTTGTGCTGATATTAAGCAGGCAAAGCGAATTAAGCCCTTGTGGTATGGTGACAGATGGTCCAAGTACAGATATGGTGAAGCTTGGCAGATTGACTACATCACTACGTTCTCGTTCTGGTAAGCAATATGTGCTTACTATGGTAGAGGCAAACACTGGATGGCTGGAAACTTATGCAGTTCCACATGCAACTGCATGCAACACCATTCTCGGTCTGGAGAGACAGATCCTGTGGAGACACGGAACTCCAGAGAGGATTGAGTCAGACAATGGAACTCACTTCAAGAACAACCTTGTAAAGAGCTGGGCAAAAGAGCACGGTATTGAGTGGATTTTCCATATTCCTTACTATGCACCAGCTGCAGGGAAGATTGAACGCTACAACGGTTTGTTGAAGACCACTCTCAAAGCCATGGGAGGTGGATCTTTGAAAAACTGGGAGAAACATTTAGCACAAGCAACCTGGCTGGTGAATAGTAAGGGTTCAGTGAACCGAGCTGGACCGGCACATTCAGATCTGATACAGAAAGTAGAAGGTGATAGAGTTCCTGTTGTTAGAGAAAAGAATTTGTTAGGTAAAACTGTTTGGGTATTTTCACCCTCAGGAGAGGCTAAACCTGTCCGAGGGGTGGTTTCAGCAGAAGGTCCGGGTCACACTTATTGGGTAATGCAAGAGAATGGTGAAATTCAGTGTATTCCACAAAGAGATTTAACTTTAGCTGAAAGAGTTTAATTTCAGACTGTTGTACAGCTACAACACATCCAAAGGAAGAGTCCCTGAGGAATCTATGGTGCACGAACCCTGAGAACCCTGAGAGCCCTGAGTCAACTGAGAGTCCCTGAGTCTCTGTTTCCCTTTTATTCGCTTCGTCTGCGGAGAGACAAACTGTTTTCCATTTTCTTGATTTTGGATTTTCTTGGACTTCTGAATCATCTACATCTGAGTATAGCCGGAATGGACTATGAACTTGACTTACAAACTGTAAATATTGTTCTGGATTGGATGGACAGTACGAACAGCCAATGAAATTGTTTAGAAAGGGGTGGACTGTGGTCGTTTGAGGCTGTGCCTTTAAGAACAAACACTGCTGGAACACACTGGCTAATGTTTTCGGTACTAGAACCAAAACATTCTGATATTCTAAACGAATTTCATTGGTTGATAAACAAAAATGCAGCTTTAGATTGTAGAGCAGTTGGAAATTTTTTTTTTCCTCAGTTCAGTTTGGTTTGGGAGTTGGGGGAGTTTGGTGTTTCAGCCTGTTCTCCCTGCCTGCTTCTTCTGCGAACTGCTGGAGTTGGCCTTCAGATAAGCAAACACTAATCCTGCATGGGCTTTTGAAGCTTGCTAACAACTCTTTTCCTTAGTAACTTGCCTTTCTCTCTTTCTAACCCCCTTTTTGAGGAAAAAGGGAGGTAGGGAGGGAGAGAGGGGGTTCCAAGGAGGGGATCCCTCCCTCGGGGAGGGATTTTTGTTGTGTTATTTGTCTTTGCTGTGTATTTCTGTGTATATATTGTAAATACCTGTATATATTGTGTTATATATAACCTGCTTTCCATATATGCTTGTAAATATATAGCTTTTGCTCTTCGACTGAGTTAGCTGTGGTTTCTTACTCTGTGGAGGAGGGAGAGCTAAGCCCCCTCTCAACCTACCACAGCTCTCTAGGACTGCTAAGCAACATCACTGGCATGTTGCAGGTTCTGTGGAATTTGGTTCCATCATGGCATGAAAAGAGACAGCCTTTGTGTGGGGTATATTGAAGTTTGCCTTGAAAGCGGTCAGTCCCTGGGTGGCAGGGTGTGTGGAAGGACTTGGGCAGGTTCCTAGGCGCATTATCACCTCCCATAGCCTGGGACTTTACCCCAGAAGAGGCGAGCGATCCTACTAAACTGACTCGCCATCTGATGGAAGGGTGCCTCGCTTATCCCAGTGAGAACCAACAACTTCTTGCACTCTACTGGGGCCTGGCCTGTGCTTACTGAGCCACAGTTCAGTACTCTGTGAGGACTATGGCTGAGGCAGGCACCCAAACACTACCTGAGGACACCATGGTAGAGATGGGGACCCAAACAGCAACCAGAGAGATTGCCCCAGTTGTAAAAAGAAGCAGTGGACAAGGAGGTCAACAGGTCCCTCTCATCAACTGATAAGAGATGAGGAAGATTATGATTAAGAGGCTGGTCCATCAAGTTGGAAATCAGAGGAAGTGAGTGAGATTAAACAAGAAGCAGAGACTACTTGGTCCTTAACCTCAGCAGAACTGAGAGACATAGGCAAGGATTATAGTCGCCAGCCAGGAGAGCGGATTGCTGCTTGGCTGCTCCGGTGCTGGGATAATGGGGCTGCCAGCCAACTGCTGGAAGGGAAAGAGGCCCAACAATTGGGACCCATTGCTAGAAACAGAGGCATTGAGAAAGGCATTGCAAAGGAGACAGGCATATGCAGCCTCTGGAGATGACTCCTGCTAAGTGTGAGGGCCAGGTACCCATGCAAGGAGGACCTTATGAGTTCTCCAGGGAAGTGGAACACTGCAGATGAAGGAATCCAATACTTAAGAGAATTAGCAGTGTTGGAAGTTATCTATAGTGATTTAGATGATCAAAGTGTCTCCACAGATCCAGAGGATGTCCCATGCACACGGGCCATGTGGAGGAAAGTGATCCAAGGTGCTCCAGCATCATATTCAAACAGCCTAGCATTGATGTACTATTTGGATGAGGACACACAGTCTGTGGAGACAGTGTCAGCCTGGCTCCAGAATTTGGAGGATAACCTCTGTACCAACTCATTCCACAAGCCAGTGCCTCATCTACCAGGTGTACTCCAAGAAATCCATCCCCTCCTGCCTCAGTCAGAGGGAAAGGGAGCCCCAGATGCACACCATGTGGAGTACTCTGGTTTTTCCTGTGTGACCAGGGGGAGGACAGGAGGAAGTGGGATGGTGAAGCCACTTATAAATTGGAAGCTCAGGTGCATGAACTGAGAGGGAAAACAACAGTTAAAAAGGGATCATCTAAGCAGGCAGCAAAGGTAGCTGCTGTAGAAAGCCAAGAGAGTAATCCACGATCTCTAAGGAGGAAAAGAACTGAAGTTGCACCTCTTGATCCTGATGAGGGGACCTCTGGCCAGGTACCACCCAGATCAGATAGTGAATACTCTGATGAAGACAAGGAGTAGAGGGTCCCTGCCCTCAGCTGGAGAAGGAGAGGGATGACAGAGTGTATTGGACTGTGTGGGTTTGAAGGCCTGGCACATCAAAGCCATGGAAATATAAGGTGTTGGTAGACACAGGGCACAGTGCACATTGATGCCATCAGGACACAAAGGCACTGGATCCATCTAGATTTCTGGAGTGACAGGAGGCTGCCAGGAGCTGTCTGTACTAGAAGCTGATGTGAGCCTGACAGGGAACAAGTGGGAAAAACAGATCAGATATAGGTAGAGATTACCTCAAGAGAGGGTACTTCAAGGACCCAAAGGGCTCTCGATGGGCTTTTGGTGTGGCCATGGTGAACACAGAGAAGATCAGAGAGCTGTCTGCCCTGCCTGGCCTTGCAGAGAATCCCTTCCTTGTGGGACTGCTGCAGGTTGAAGAAAGCTGCCAGCTGCTACCAGGACTGTGCACTGGCAGCAATATCACACAAACTGCGATTCCCTGGGTTCCATTCATGAGCTGATTCACCAGCTGGAGATCCAGGGAGTGACCAGCAAGACACATTTGCCTTTCAACAGTCCCAGCTGGGCAGTGCAGAAACCTGACAGAGGGTGGAGATTAACAGTGGACTATTGAAGCCTGAATGAAGTGACACCACCACTGAGTGCTGCTGTGCCAGACATGCTGGAGCTCCAGGATGAGCTGGAGTCAAAGGCAGCCAAGAGGTTCTCTACAATCAACATTGCCAATGCTGCCTTCTCCATTGGTAGCAGAGTGCAGGCCACAATTTGCTGTCACATGGAGGGGTGTGCAATACACCTGGAATCAACTGCCCCAGCGGTGGAAGCAGAGCTCCACCATTTGTCATGGACTAATCCAGACTGCACTGGGAAGGCTGATGGCCCTGAACATCTCCAGTACATCCATGGCATCATTGTGTGGGGCCACAGGGCAGAAGAAGTGTTGGAGAAGGGAGAAAAAAATTATTCAGATACTTCTGAAGGCTGAATTTGCCATAAAGAAAAGCAAGGTCAAAGAACCTGCAGAGGAAATTCAGTTCCTGGCAATAAAATGTCAGGCTGGATGCTGTCGTGTACCTATGGACATGGTCAACAGGATAGCAACCATGTCTCCACCATCCAACAAGAAGGAGACACAGTCTGTCCTAGGCCTTGGGGGGCTGTGCAGAATGCATGTCCCAGGCTGCAGTCAGCTTGTGAGCCCTCTCTATCGAGTGACCTGAAAGCAGAATCATTGTGAGTGGGGCAGTGAGCAACAAGGCTTTGAGCAGATCAAAGAGGAGGGAGCTGTGCAGTGGCACTTGGGCCTATCTGAATGGCACCATTGGTGCAAAATATCCTCTACACTGCAGCCAGGGAGCATGGAGAGCTGTCCCCAGTAGGTTCTTTTCACACACAACAGGAACTCTATCTCCATGTGCTACTGGTAGCAAATCAGACTGAGCTGGACCTGCTGTGGTGGTTTGAGGCTATGCCTTTAAAATTCAGTTACAGATTTTGAGCAGAAAAGTGGAAAAATAGAAATAAATCACTCTTGGGTATCAAAAAAGGAAAACTAAAGATGATTCTAAACAAATTCATTGGAGAAATATCTGACATGAACCAGGCTGTACCTAAACAATTCTTTCTCTTTTCTGATCTCTCTGCTTGCTACACTCAGCAGAGACTAATCTGCTTCTGGCTGACCTTGGCTTGGCTGTGTTGTTTAGTTAAGTCTAACCCTTTGCTTTTCTCTCTGCTCCTTTCTCTCTTGTGGGAAAGGGGGAGGGGGGCAGTGGAACAGGTCTCTGACCAGGGAGGTTTTTGTGTTGTCTGCTAATTGTAAATCTCTGTATAATATTGTAACTCCTGTATATGTTGCACACATTCATTGCATTCCACTGTAGAGTGTAGTTCTTGCTTGTAAATACAGCTTCCATTCTCTTCCAACTGAGCTGGTCTGGCAAGGTTAATGTTTGGGGGGGGAATTTCAACCCACCACATACAGTCACTTGTGAGCCCTCTCTATCGAGTGACCTGGAAGAAGAATCATTCTGAGTGGGGCAGTGAGCAACAAGGCTTTGAACAGATCAAGCAAGAGAGAGCTGTGCAGGATCACTTGGGCCTATCCAAACAGGACCATTGGTGCACAATGTCGTCTGCAGTGCAGCCAGGGAGCATAGTCTCACTTGGAGTCTCTGGAAGAAGACATCAGGTGAAATCCCAGGTCAGCCATTGGGATTTTGGAGTAGAGGATATGGAGGATCAGAAGCCCACTACACACCAACTGAGAAGGAGATCTTAGCAGCTGTTGTGGGTTTAAGGCACTGGGATGTCTTAAACCATAGAGTAGAGGCCTCCAGATGCTAGATAGGTCCAGGAGGTGGACTGGAAAGTGCAATCTTTTGTTGTTTCATTCCCATAAGCCCTGCATCTCTATACAAATGGACATTTCTCTTTGTTCTTCTCTTTTCCTCCTTCTCTGCTCCTGGGATGTTCACAGAGCTTTAATGGGGTTTGGTGCAGGGGAGTGAGGCCAGGTTCGGCCATGGCAATGCTGCCAATTGGAGTCCAGAGTGGCCTGGTCTGGCTCAGCCTGGAGCTGGCAGGCAGAATTTGGAGCTGCATCACTCAGGGATGGGGCAGAGCCAAAGAGGCATGGTGCAGGAGGGGGCATTTGCAGCCTGGGTGTTTGGCTCTGTTTGGAGGAAGGCTGTGGGAAGCTTTGGCCTGAGGAAGCCTTTGGAGAGCCTCTGCTGAGGTGGACTATGGATTTTGTGTCTTTTCTATGCTCTGTACTGTAGGATGGAGTTATGAAGAGTACTTTCATTTAAACTTCCATTTCCTCCAGTCCTGTGTGGAAGGCTTTCTTGAACAGCTTTAGAGAAGGGTTGCAGAGCACCTGTCCCATTCCTTAAACCCAAGATAGCAGCCTAGGAAGGATCTGGAGCTGCTTCAGAGGTAATGGGTACAGAAGCAGCTCTCCTCTCAGCACCCAGCTTGCAGCAGTGAAAGTATCCAAATGGCTATAGAGACTGCTGAGAGAGAAAACTGTCCAGGACTTTATCTTTACACAGGTTCTTGGATGGTGGCAGTGGAAGAAGATCAATTGGCAATGCAGGGGGAAGTCCATCTGGCCTGCTTCATTGTGGTAGGACCTTGCTGCTTGGGTAGGAAACATAGCTCTGAAGGTAAGCCTGGGGATGCCCTTGTGCTTGGGAGCTGTGCTCCTGAAGAACACCAAAAAAATGAGCAGGTAGAGAAGGCTGCCAGAATTGATGTAGCCCAAGTGCATCTGCACTGAGAGTGTAAAGGTGAACTGTTTGTAGCTTGATGGGCACATGAAACATCAGGACATCTAGGCAGAGCCGCTATGCATCAGGCCATCCAGGGGTGTCAGGAAATGGCAGGGAGAGCTGAGACAGCTCAGGGAAGGGATGGAAATGGCAGGGGGAGAGCTGGCTGGGGAAGCAAGATTGGTGTCAGCAGCCTGAAGGGAAAGAGCTGCACGCATGGGACAGTGTAGGAGAGGATACAGTAGGGATGGCCAAGGGCTCTGGCAAGGCTGAGAGGCCCAACAGGACCAAGGGCTTTGTGCCCTTGGCTCTGGCACTTGCCTCTGCCACCAAGGCCTGTGAGGAGAAACTTGGCTTTGAGGCTTTGAGGCTTTGAGGTTCTTCTATTGCAAGGGCAGTGGTCAGGGCTTGGCCTTTCTGCTTCCTAGACCAAAGGCAAGTTTTTCTGCCCTGTACTTTGCCTTTGTCTCCCTGCAATCCTGGCCTCTAACAAGCTGCTCGAACGAGTCCCTGGGGAGCCTTTGTCAGTAACAAGCCTCAGTGAGGCCAATCAGTGCTTCAAGGTACTTTGGAGTTTGCTTCTGACTTGGATTTCTTGAGAGGCTTCTTGGCAGTACCTTGGCAAAGTACCTAAGGATGATGTAATCAGCCCCAAATACTCCATGGGGCTCATTAAATACTGCTGAACCTCTAATTATTGCCAAGGTTTCTGCAGCTAATTGGAGAGGTTTTTATTGCACAAAGCATCTGATAAAAATTATTTTTAAAGGTACAGTTCAATACTTTTCAGCAGGAGTTGTCTCTTTGCAAGCAAACCACAGCAAAACCTGTCAAAGTCCTACCCTGGTCACTGCTCATCCTCACTCCCCACTGCCCCCAGCAGAGCCCTGAGCCACAGGTGAGGGACAGGATCTGCCTTGCCAGGGGCTGGGGGTCAGGGCTTGGCCCTTTGGATCAATGAAACCCCTCCAGGTTTCCTCAGCAGCAGAGCCACCTTGAGCTGCTTGTCCTGACCTGGCAGCACTGCCTCAGTTCTCTGCTCTCACCACAGCCTGGAGATGGTTCAGTGCCTCCAGTGATGCTTCCCTTGCATCCAGTCTCCTTCTGCTCTAACCAGACCCTGAGGACCCTTTCCCAGTATGCTTCACTGGGACCCATTAAGAGTAGAAGAAACTTCAGAGTTTGAATCTGACTTTGACTTCTGGAGAGGTTTCATCAGCTTCTCAGTCTCTGAAGTTCATGGACTTGGCACCAAAGCCACCAGAGAGCTCCTTTAAATGCCTTGGGCTGGTCCACTGCTGCTGACCTGGGCCATACTCCTGGACTGGAGGGAGCTGCTGGCAAGCAGGCAGTGCTGCAGGAGACAGCTCTGGCCAGGAGCAGCTCCTCTGCACAGCACAGCAGAGCTGAGGACACTGCCTGAGGATCTCAGGGAGATGAGGAAGGCAAAGAGAGCTTCAAGGTGGCCAGGACTGGGACGGTGACTGAGAGTTCACTATAGGAGGAGTCACTGCAGTCATTGACACAGTGAGGCTGTGGGTGCAGGACACTGCAGCTCTAGCTCCTGGAGGCATCTCCATCTCAGCAGCTGATGCTCAGCTGAAGGCTCCTGGAGTGTGCTCACAGAAGGATGATCAACGCTCTTCAGTCCATCCTGTGAGCAGCAGTGAGCAGAGCTGGGGAAGGAGAAGGCTTCACCTCCAACCCCACTGGTTGGTAGGGATGTGGAATGACTGATTCATTCCTCATGCAGCTCTGGGAGGGAGGTTATGATGATCCTGAGAGAAGTGTGCCCTAACTTGTCACTGCCTTTCCTTCCTTGCACAGGTCTCCATGGCCAGAGGTGGCAGATGGCCAACAGCAGCTCCATTACCCACTTCCTCCTCCTACCGTTCACAAGCACAAGGCAGCTGCAGCTCCTGCACTTCTGCCTCTTCCTGGCCATCTACCTGACTGCCCTGCTGGGCAATGGCCTCATCATTACCACCATAGCCTGGGACCACCACCTCCACACCCCCATGTACTTCTTCCTCCTCAACCTCGCCCTCACTGACCTGGGTGCCATCTCCACCACTGTCCCCAAATCCATGGCCAATTCCCTGATGGACACCAGGGACATCTCCTACACAGGATGTGTTCTCCAGCTCTTCTTTATAGCATTCCTAATGTCAGCAGAGTATTTTCTCCTCACCACCATGTCCTACGATCACTATGTTGCCATCTGCAGACCCCTGCACTATGAGACCCTCCTGGGCAGCAGAGTTTGTCTCCACCTGGCAGCAGCTCTCTGGGTCTGTGGCTTTCTCTATGCTCTGCTGCACACAGCCAATACATTTTCCCTGCCCCTCTGCCGAGGCAATGCTGTGTACCTGTTCTTCTGTGAAATCCCCCAGATCCTCAAGCTCTCCTGCTCTACATCCTACCTCACAGAACTCTGGCTTATTGTGTTCAGTGCCTGTTTATTCTTTATCTGTTTTGTGTTGATTGTGGTGTGTCTATGTGCAGATCTTCAGGGCAGTGCTGAGGATCCCCTCTCAGCAGGGACGCCACAAAGCCTTTGCCACCTGCCTCCCTCACCTGGCTGTGGTCTCCTCATTTGTCAGCACTGCCATATTTGCCCACCTGAAACCTTCCTCCATCTCTTCCCCATTGCTGAATCTGGTGGTGTCAGTTCTGTACTCAGTGGTGCCTCCAGCAGTGAACCCTCTCATCTACAGCCTGAGGAACCAGGAGCTCAAGGCTGCCCTGAGCAAACTGATCCCTGGATGGTTTCAGAAGCAATGAACTCTCCATCTTCTCCTGCAGAGCAGTTTTGATGTCACTCAGTGCAGGCACAGCCTGGCTGCTGGAGTTCTGGCTGCTGCTGGTGCTCTTCCCCTTGTGAGAATGTTGTTCCCACACAAATGTCTTTCTTCAGACCACTTCTGGTTCAGTGTTGTCCTGTCTGGTGTGACCCAGAGGCTGCAGACATGAGGAGCTGTGCTCCCTGGGTGTTCAACACAAGAAAGGACCCTGCAGGGAGTTTTTTCTCTGAGTTCTTTGTTCCAAGGGTTCTGTGGAGCTGCAGGGCAGTGCCTGTGTGCAGAAGTGGAAGGGCAGAGTCCCAGCACAGTAGCTGCGCCAGGGAGCCCCAGAACTTGGGCTGTCCTCAGCTGCTCTTTCTTCCCTTCCACCCTCTCCTGCTGAGCCTCTGTGCTGGGGCAAGGCCTGAGTGCTCTGGCAGCTTGGGCACTGTGCTGCTGTGTGGCAGTGCTGGGACTGCAGGTAGGGACAGGCCAGGGCTGCTTGTGGGACAGAGCTGTGCTCCAGAGCAGCACTGCCATCAGAACAGGAGGTCTCCTCATGCCTTCATACCTCATCCCTCTCCCATTACAGACTGCACCTACTCAGAGTCCAATGTTTTTCTCCGGTCCATTTCTGATTCAGAACTGCTCTGTCTGCTGTGACCCAGAAATTCCAGACATGAGGAGCACTCTTCCCTGTGTTTTCAACACAATCAAGGACCCTTCAAGGTTTGTTTCTCTGAGCTCCTTCCTGAGAACTTTCTCTGAAGCTGCAGTGCAGTTCTGTGTGCAGAGGTTAAGAGGTAGACTCCCAATAGAGGTTGCTGGGCTCTGATCCTGGGAAGGATGTGTCAGGCTCTTGTCCATTGTTCAGGACACTTGGACAATAGACAATGGTCTGAAACTGATGAGGTTCAGGCTACACAGAGAGAGAAAGTTTTCCAACAGGAGAATAATCAAACCATGGAAGCTGTTTTCCAGAGAGTGTGCAGGAGCTCTGCCCCAGGAAGTGACCACTACCTGTTTGTCTCACACCCTGAGGAATCTGCTGTGATGCTGCTTAGAGCTGGAGGTTGGTTGAGACACCTCCTGAAGTCCCTTCCAGCCTGACTGCTGCTGTCCTCCCTTGCACTTCATAGCTTCCAATTAGGGAAAGCCCTTGGACTCTCCCTGATTATAGAACTAATTCCCAGCAAGTGCAGAGCTTTCTCACAGGGTATCCCAGCCAGCACTGACCACATCCTTTGCTTCACTCAAGATCTTCTCTGTTACTGTTGTAATACACTCCCCAAAGAACATCTGACCCTCCTGGCCTTGCACTTCTGGGGTTATACCTTCTGATGGTATTGCTGAGGTTCCTGTGGTATTTACCCCCTTGGGTGGCAACTCCATGGAACAGTTTCCATTCTATGCCTGTAGGTTCCTGCACTCCCCCACACTGTTAACTTGTTTGAGGCACTGGCCCTCTAACCTTAAACGCTGTCATGCTGGGATGCCAGTCCACAGGGACCTCCACACGTGAGTGGATTTGGCCATCAAAGGCCTCCTGAAGTTTGACAAGGCCAAGGCAGGCAAGGTCTGCACTGGGGCAGAACAACCTCATGCCTCTGGACAGGCTGTGACCAGCTGGGCAGTGTCCCTGGGAGGGGGGCATGGGAGTCATGATGGAAGCCACATCAGATGGTGAGGTTCCCATTTCTAAAAGAGGGTGGAGAACCTGGAGAAGTGCAGAGAAATTCTCTCATGAAGGGCTTAGGGCCCACAGCACAGGAGCTGTGTGGCAAGCTGGAGGCAGCTGGGCCTCTCTGGCCTGATGAAGGGCAGGCACAGGGCAGTCTCAAGGCAGACAGCACCTGCCTGGAGTGGTGGTGGAGCTAGGCTCTTCTGCAGTGGCAGATGGCATGGCAGAGACAACAGCTACAAGGAGCTTGCTCCCAGGAGCTTTCCCCTGGGTCTTAAGCAAGTTGGTGTCTGCTCAGTTTTGTCTGTTTTGTGTTCATGGTGGTGTCCTATGTGCAGATCTTCAGGGCAGTGCTGAGGATCCCCTCTCAGCAGGGATGCCACAAAGCCTTTGCCCTCTGCCTGCCTGTGACAGTTTTAGGCTATGCCTTTCAGAAGAGACAGTTACTGAACACTCTGGCTGAATGTTTGGGTGTAAAAAGGAAAACAAAGATAATTCTAACTGAATTTCATTGGTAGATCAGTTGAATGTAACTTTAAGGTTTTGTTCTGTGCAGTCAGTCTGAGTCTGTTTCAGTCTCGGTCTGGACAGCTGTTTTACTTTCTTCTGTGCTTGCTGCTGGCCTTGGATTAATGAGATAAGAAACTAATTCTTTTCTTCCCTTAGCATATGCTTGGAACTAACAGAATTTCCCTTAATAATTACATTTTTCTCTAACACTTTTTGGGAAAAAAGGGAGGAAGGGGGAAAGGGGTTTTGGGAGAACCCTCCTCTATTGGGTGGGGGCAGTTTTTCTGTGTTATGTTCTTTCCTGTATATTTTTGTATATACTGTAAATACTGCATGCTGTGTATATGGTCATTGCAGTTCATTCTGCTTGTAAATAAAGCCCTTCCATTTTGCTTCCCTGACTGAGTTAGCTGTGGATTTGGTGGGGGGGAGAACTGAACGTTTCTCACTCCACACATACCTAAATTATACCCCCCCACCCCCTTTTTTTGTTGTTGTTGGTTTTAACCTAAAATAAGAATACATGTTGGGTTAAAATTAATTTTGACTTCCCCTTTAACTGATTAAAATTATGGCAAGCTGCTGAGGTGACACAGAAACCCGTATGAACATTTTCTCCAATCACACAACAATCAAACACTCATAATATTCAGTCCCAGTTCAGATGGGGCTTTTTGGTACATTCTTCTGATTGATGCTTTTGATCTCAGATTATCATAACAGTTATTGTGATCGATGTTGGAATGCATGAGAAATGCTGTTCCTTCATAGTCTTGATTCTTCTGGTGCTGTTTATTGCGATGATTGCAGTTGACAAGCAGTTAGTTATCTCTTGCTGATATCACTAAAACCCTTACCTATAAAATATACTCCTTTTTTAATTGGTTATTTTTTCTTCATATTTTTTAAACTTTTTTAAAAATTATTTTTATTTTAATTATTTATTTAAATTAATTTTTTTAGTATTTATTTAATTTTTAATTTACTTTTTAAAATTTAATTTTATTTTTAATACAAAATTTGAATTTAATTTTTGTTAATTTAAAAAATTAATTTTTATTATTTTTATTTTTCAATCTAATTTTAATGTTATTTTTCATTATTTTTTACATTTTTGTTTTAATTTTTAAATGTTTATATCCTTTCTATTTTAATTTTTATTTTTAATGCTATTTTTAATGAAATTTTAAAATAGTTTTTAATTATTTTCAATGATTTAAAAATTATTTTTATTTTTAAAAAAATAAGCTACTTTTTAAACTTTAAAAAATATTTTTTAGTTTGTCATAATTTTTAATTGTTTTTTTCTTTTTATTTTTAAAACTTTTTTATTTCTTCTTTATTTTGCATGTTAATATTTTTGTTAATTTTTTTTGTTTTAATCTAGTAGTCCCAATCTTAATAATCCTTTATTTTTTTGCTAATAATCCTAATGGGTTTTGTTAATAGTTATTTTTTTGCTAGTAATCCTTACGGTTTTGTTTTTTTTTTTTAATTTTTTTTTATTATTATGATTATTTTGTTGAGTTGTTTTTATTTTAATTTTTTCTTTTCTTTTTTTAACTTATTATTATTAGTTATTATTTTGTTATTTTGTGCTTTATTTTTTGTATCAAGATTTTTTATTTTGTTAATTTTTATTGTTTTTTTTGTCTAAATTGAAATTTTTTATTTTGTTATGTATATTTAAAAAAATTTTTGTGTGTGGTTTTCTTACTATTTTTTGTATTTTTTTGTATTTTTTGCATGTTCTGTTTTTGTCTAAGAAGAAAATAGAAAGATGTTGCATTAGCTAAGGAACACTTTTAAAAATTAATACCTATTTACTACACACCTTAACTATATTGCATGGAGCTCCTTTGCAATGCCGAGGCACACAACTAAGAAGGTTCAAACCAAAAGCTTTGCAATTTGAACTCATTACTAAGTAGGTATACCTTGCTGCAATTACTATGTACTAAGTACCTGTAAATACCAAATGCTTACTATTCATTATGTTTACTAGGAAGACTTAGCAAAACTCTAAATAACAAATCGCTGAGCTACATTACAATCAGAAATTATGAAATTAGCACTGTTGCTTTAAATCAGAGCAGAGCTTTGGTAGACTAGAGTCATACCAGAAAAGGGGGGTGGGTTGAGGGTGGCTAGCAAGGTGTGCCCTAGTTGCAATTGTTTCTGTATTAGGGTCTTAACTTGCAGCCTATCTTGTCTGAGCAACCACTGCTCCACCCATACTGGATTATCTGTTTTCCATTTTAATGTGAGGGTTGGTTGCTGACCAGTAGCCGCTACAGAAAAGGATCAGTAATGAGTTTTGCTCCTAGCTGACTTAAGGCATCTCAGCCCATTAGAGCAACTGGAAGGGTTAACACGTACGGTCTTACGGTGATTGATTTGCCATCGTTAAAAGCTAATTACACTGTCTCTTTGCTAACCCAGGTTGTTTGGATACCTTTTAAACCCATGACTCCAGAGTTTGCCATGAGCAATGGCTAGTGACCATTCCATTTATGACGAGGCATAATGATGAGATTGTCTCCAGTATCCACAATCATTGAAAATTGTATAATTTGTCCACAAGGGTGTCTGACAGATGCAATCTGTTCCAGTTTTCCCTTTTGGATATCTAGGGCAAATGAGATATCAGGCATATCGGTGGAACCCAAGCCTTTGCCCTAGGATCCTGTTAGAAGTTTAGGCACTTGGGACTCAAATGATATTAGCTGAACAATTTCTGTCCCAACAGGAGTGCTAACAGGAGAGGTAATGGTACAGAGCATAATTTTCATAGCCCAGTCATAATCAGAATCTACTGAACCAGGAATTGTAAGGATGCCAATTAACAGAGCGCAGGGTTTGTGACCCAGAGGACCATGCTGATTGGACTTGACAACGTTTGTGGACTCAAGAGTGACATCCACTGCTGTTGCCAGGTCCACTCTGTGCTGCCAGAGGTGGCTGCGAGGGGGTCGGTCCAAGCACCCTGGTTTGGTGTCATCGTGCGGGGTGTACTTGTGGTGCGGGAGCAGTTTCCCTGCGTACGACAATCTGGAGTAATATGATTAGGTCTGTGACAGTGAGCACACTACTTCTGAGTCTGTCCAGCAGTCAGGCAATTTGATTTAAGGTACCCAGGTTTCCCAGAAGCACAATGTTTTCCACCCAGGTTGTTTCCCTTGTGCGGTGGTCGTAGTGGTGGTTTCAGGACTGCTTCTATGGCTGTGGCTAGATAACATTGCTGTTTGTTGATGCTTCTTTCGTTCTGCAGTCATGAGACAGTGGCACCTGTTGGTAAAATGCTGAAAACCTGTTTAGTTTCTTCATTAGCATTGTCAAATGTCAGAATATCCAGCATTTTTACCTTCATATCATGAGTCATCTGAATGTCTTATGTAAGATATCAACAAAGGAACCAAATGGCCCTGTTCAACTCCTCTGAGTAGTGAAAAGCACAGGATCAGAGTTATTGTCCTGGATTCTTGACCACTGTTTGATCGCTAAATCCTGACTTAATTGCAAAGCCTTATCAGGAAGTTGAATTTGCTGATATGATCTAGCAAAAGTCTCGTGCCAATGAGGTGGGTAGCAGTGACACCTTGTAAAGACTCTGCTGGCTGCCGGGCTGTGGCTTCCAAGTGAATTGCCACTGATCAAGAAGTTGCAAGGTCTGGCATGGTGTTGTTTTTAACCCTCTGCTTGCTGACATGGGTTGAAACTCAGAGCGTATTGTCTTAGGATGTAACTTTGCTTTGCAATTAGAATATCATCCATGGACTTATAAACAAGGAAATCACAATGAGTCTGTCTAAATGGGAACAAAGTCCAAGCCACACATATTTGGCATGGGTGGGAAAATTCTGCATGCCTTAAGGCTACCCATTGATGTTGGTGAGTGGGGTCTGCCTTAATCAATGACTCAGTAACTGCAGACTTTGTTGAATCCTCCAGGTGTAAGTAAATAGTAAAGAAACAATCCTTCAAATGAATAATAATCAGGTCCCAATGTGGGGGGATTGGGAGGCCAGGTTGCAAGGCACCCATCTCCTCCAGGATCGAGTTGATTGCTCTCAGATCATGTAATAAACGCCATTTGCCAACATACGTGTGTCAAAAGGGGTTAACAAATCTGTTGAAAACAACTGATCGACTACAGCAGTTGTGTATCCTGACTTTAACCCATAGGTAGCTATGGCTTGTCTAGCTTCTTTTCACATTTTTCAGTCCAGAGATTGCCATATTGATCCTTTACACTATCGTCCCTTTGGAATTCGATTGTAGCCTCTGTCGCAGTGATGTCTGCTGATAATGTCTGAGATCTGAGAGGCAGGGCAGGTAGTGCAGCTGGACCCGCTGGGGGTGGGGGGGTGGGGCCGCTGGGGCCACTGCTGTGGCTGCTGCCATGGGGGCTGCCACCAGAGCAGCTGGGGCCACCGCTAGGGTTGGTGCTGCCAGTGTCAGCGGTGCGTCGGTCAGTGCCGGCTCAGTCGGGGCTACCGGAGCCGCCTCGGTCAGGGCTGCCAGGGCTTGTGGGAGCTGCTGGGGCTCGCGGGAGGGGTGCAGTCGCAAAACCGCCATAACCGCGAGCCTCCAAGCGCTCCATTTTTCCTAAGAGGGGCTGCAGAACACAGTCGGCGCTGTTTGGTTTCTCAGCATCGGTGTTTTGGTCTTCTGAATCTGAGCCATTGCTGTTGGTGTTAGAGGAAGATGTTGATGGTGGGGATTGAATAGGCTGACCCACAGGTTTCACTGCCTTTTTATGGCTTTTTGCCTGCTTGGGGCAAAGGGCAGTGGTGGCATCTGGTGAATGTGGTGTGGTTGCCAAGATGGTGGGTGTGGAGTCTTCTTGCATTAATTCTTCATGCGTAGTGACCTCCATCTTGCCTGTGGGCATCTCCTCAGTCAGGTTAGAATTTGCCTCTGTTGCTACTGAGATTTTTTCTTGGACTAGGACGGTAATAGAGGGGTCGTGATTCGTGCAGGAGGAGGGGTGGCAGGTAATTGAGATTGTAACTGTGACGACGAGGCTGATGCCACGGTGGATGATGTGGGGTGGGGGCGGAGGGTGCGGAGCCTTCCGAATCTCCCTTTCTCATCCCGGTTACAACCAACGCCGCAGCAAATGCATCGAGAGCAGGTTTTTCTGCTTTCAGAGACCGCAGAGTGTCTGTGACAGTTCACCACAAGGTGCTATAGCGAGAAGCCCCTTTTGAGCCTTTAGACACCTCATCCCACAGATGGGCTCCAATTTTGTCCCATGCTTCAGAAGTAAAAGCTTCATTTACTGTGGGGATAAGACCCTAATCCCAGGCCCAGGCTAACAGCCCTTTTAGAGTCCCAGAATCGTAAGTGTATATCTCTCATGGAGAGGATAGTTTGGAGGACTTTTAGCACAGCCTCTTCTTCTTTGCGGAGTGCTTCCCCCATGCCCTCCCCGGCCGCTTCACCGGATCCTGGTGAGATTCACTTCATTTTCTGAGCTGGCACTGCTTATTTTTCCAGCACCAGGGCAGTGCTGGTTCGACCGGCTTTCTGTACCGCTTGCAGCATACCTCTTATGCTGAGTCAAGCAGCATCATAGTCCGAGGATCCCATCCATGAGTTTGGGCACCAGATGTTGTCAATAGAGAACGCAATCAATACGAAAGACCGATATGATCTAGAATTGTTTGTTTATTAAGGGAACCTCTACAGCTTATATAGACTGGGAGAGCATCATTGGCATAGCTTCATTGGTTCCCCATGAGTGACCACACATCCTACTGGTATAGATTATTGGTCACACTACTAATGACACCTGAGGTTGTTGATGCAGGTGTGTGTCCTGTTATTCCCAGATAACTCTCTGTGTTTATAGCTACCAGTGCCCTGCTTTAGTTACATGCTGCAGGCACAGCACTGCTTTGTTACACTGCTAGCTACTTTTACACTTGTGCTGAGCATGGCCTACCACCATGTCAGGCTCTAAGCCTATACTGCCAGATTGCTCATACTGCTTATTGCCACCATTGCCACATTCATGTAGTGGGAACTTCAGTTCTAAAGCTTGAAAATCTACACATTTCTGAAGACAACAGCTTGTAAACAATGGAAGAAGAGTGGTTTTGCTCCTGCTGTCTGTTTCCACTTCCCCTCCTCCTCCTCCTTCTGTCTCTCTTATCTCTCTCCCTTGCTTGCAGTCTTTTGCAGCTCTGCAGAATCACAGAATCACAAAATCAGCAAGGTTAGAAGAGACCTCAAAGATCAAGTCCAACCTGTCACCACAGACCTCATGACTAATCCATGCAACCAAGTGCCATGTAAAGTCCGCTCTAGAAGACCTCCAGGGCTGGTGACTCCACCACCGCCCTGGGCAGCCCATTTCAATGGCTAGCAACTCTCTCAGTGACGAACTTTCTCCACACCTCAAGCCAAAACTTTCCCTGGCACAGCTTGAGACTGTGTCCTCTTGTTCTGGTGCTGGTTGCCTAGGAGAAGAGACCAACCCCCACCCGGCTACAAACTCCCTTCAGGTAGTTGTAGACAGCAATAAGGTCTCCTCCGAGCCTCCTCTTCTCCAGTCTAAACAATCCTAGCTCCCTCAGTCTCTCCTCACAGGGCTTGTATTCCAAACCCCTCACCAGCCTCATTGCCCTTCTCTGGACACGTTCCATAAAGTCAACATCTTTCCTAAACTGAGGGGCCCAGAACTGGACACAGTGCTCAACGTGTGGCCTAACCAGTGATGAGGACAGGGGCAGAATGACCTCCCTGCTCCTGCTGGCCACATTGTTCCTGATACAGGCCAGGACGCCACTGGCCCTCTTGGCTGCCTGGGCACACTGCAGGCCAATGTTCAGCCTACTGTCAACCAGTATCCCCAGGTCCCATTCTGCCTGGCTGCTCTTCAGCCACTCTGACCCCAGCATATAGCGCTGCGTGGGGTTGCTGTGGCCAATGTGCAGAACCTGGCACTTGGATGTGTTCAGTCTCCTGCCCTTGGACTCTGCCCATCTGTCCAGCTTGGCAAGGTCCTTCTGCAAAGTCTCTCTACCATCCAGCAGATCAACTCCTGCCCTCAGCTTGGTGTCATCTGCAAATTTACTGATGATGGACTCAATGCCCTCATCCAGATCATCAATAAAGATGTTAAAGAGCATGGGGCCCAGCACTGATCCCTGGGGCACACCACTAGTGACTGGCTGCCAGCTGGATGTGGCACCATTCACCACCACTCTCTGGGCGCAGCCTCCAGTCAGCTACTAACAGAGCTGAGAGTGCTCCTGTCTAAGCCACGGGCTGACAACTTGGCCAGGAGTTTGCTGTGGGGGACAGTGTCAAAGGCCTTGCTGAAGTCCAGGTAAACTCCATCCACTGGTACTATTAGCCAAACACCAAACTCAGGTGTGAGAGGCAATGCACCCAAATGGCCTCTCCAGACTCTTAGCTGAGGAAGGAGGTGGATGCGGAAAGTTTAATACATCTGATCGGTGCCTAAAGATTGAGGACAATGCAGAGGCAGCAATAAACATAGCCACCAACAGCAGGGAAATAGCTCATGGACCAGTCCAAACCCGGCAAGGACTGGAATGGGACACATTGTCTTGGTTGCCTGGTCAAACGTGTGTCATTCTTCTCTCTTTGTGCAACAGCAGCTCTAATCTTTCTACCATGTCTGATACCCTGGTTTGTATGGCTTATCCATCCTGCAGTCAGGCAGGTGCAGGTTGTAGCCATACCAAGTGAGCCAGAAAAGGCTATAAAAAAGAGCAGTATGATGTATCTGCAAATAAGACCAACATCAGAAATGAGCCAAGAGGAAAGGATTGAGTTAATGTGGAATTGTGGTGGTTTGAAAGAAAAGGCTCTGCTTTCCCTCCCCCACTGAGAAAGAGACCACGGCTAAACCCAGTCGGAGAAATGAGATTATATTTTACAAGGAAACAGATTCTACGTAACACAACAAATACAGGTATTTTATAATATATACAGGAATATACAGCCAATGAACTCAACCAGAAACCAGACCCCCCACAGAGGGGCTTCCCCCTGTGCCCCCTTCACCCCCCTACCTCCCTTCTCCCCCAAAAGAGGTAGAAAAGAGATGTGGACGGTTAACAGGGCAGGAAAGGAAGAAAGGCCTGGCACAGGAGTTAGTATCTTATCTTAGTTGGCCAGAATCCCAGAAGCAGATCCAGCCGAGAGGGACAGCGAAGGAAGGAAGACTGAGAGAAAGTTCCCAGCTCCCCCGGGTCCAATCTGACCTCCCACAATCCTTGGCCAAGGAAATTCGTTTAGAATACCAAAATATTTTACAAAAATTTAGCCAGTGTGCCCCTTTCTTAAAGGCACAGCGTCAAACGGCCACAATCCACCCCTTCTAAAAAATTTCATTGGTCGTTCACACTGTCCATCCAATCAGAAACAATATTTACAGTTCGTGAGTAAAGTTCATAGTCCGTTCCGGCTACACTCAGATGTAGACAACTCATAAGTCCAAAAAAGTCAGGAAATAAGAAAATGGAAACCAGCTTGTCGCTCTGCAGACGAAGTGAAGAAAAGGTAAACAGGAACACAGGGACTCTCAGTTGACTCAGGGCTCTCAGGGTTCTCAGGGTTCTCAGGGTTCGTGCACTGTAGATTCCTCAGGGATTCTTCCTTTGGGCGCGTTGTAGCTGTATAACAGTCTGAAATTAAACTCTTTCAGCTAAAGTTAAATTTCTTTGTGGAATACACTGAATTTGACCATTCTCTTGCATTACCCAATAAGTGTGACCAGGACCTTCTGCTGAAACCACCCCTCGGACAGGTTTAGCCTCTCCTGAGGGCGAAAATACCCAAACAGTTTTACCTAACAGATTCTTTTCTCTAACAACAGGAACTCTATCACCTTCTACTCTCTGTAGCAGATCTGAATGTGCCGGTCCAGCTCTGTTCACTGAACCTCTACTATTCACCAGCCAGGTTGCTTGTGCTAAATGCTTTTCCCAGTTTTTCAAAGATCCACCTCCCATGGCTTTGAGAGTGGTCTTCAACAAACCGTTGTAGTGTTCAATCTTCCCTGCAGCTGGTGCATAGTAAGGAATGTGGAAAATCCACTCAATACCGTGCTCTTTTGCCCAGCTCTTTACAAGGTTGTTCTTGAAGTGAGTTCTGTTGTCTGACTCAATCCTCTCTGGAGTTCCGTGTCTCCACAGGATCTGTCTCTCCAGACCGAGAATGGTGTTGCGTGCAGTTGCATGTGGAACGGCATAAGTTTCCAGCCATCCGGTGTTTGCCTCTACCATGGTAAGCACATATTGCTTACCAGAACGAGAACGTGGTAGAGTGATGCAGTCAATCTGCCAGGCTTCACCATACCTGTACTTGGACCATCTGTCACCATACCACAAGGGCTTAATTCGCTTTGCCTGCTTAATAGCAGCACAAATGTCACAGTCATGGATGACTTGTGTGATAGCATCCATGGAAATATCTATGGATCTGTCACGAGCCCACTGGTATGTTGCATCTCTGCCTTGATGTCCTGACGAATCGTGAGCCCACCGAGCTAAGAATATCTCACCTCGGTGTTTCCAGTCGAGATCAAGTTCAGAGTCCTTGTCTACTTGAGAAACTCTTGCAGCTAAATCTGCCTGATGGTTGTGCTGCTGTTCCTCAGTAGCTTTGCTCTTAGGAATGTGAGCATCAATGTGTCTCACCTTCACTGGAATTCTCTCGATTCGATCAGCAATGTCTTGCCACAGGTCGGCTGCCCAGATGGGTTTTCCTTTCCTCTGCCAGCCATTCTTCTTCCAGTTCTTTAGCCAACCCCATAGAGCATTGGCTACCATCCATGAGTCAGTGTAGAGATAAAGCTTTGGCCATCTCTCACGTTCAGCTACGTCGAGAGCTAGCTGGACAGCTTTTACCTCTGCAAACTGACTGGAATCTCCTTCTCCATCCTTCGCCTCTGCAACTCGGCGTGTTGGACTCCACACTGCAGACTTCCGTCTTCGCTTGTTCCCGACGCGACGACAGGAACCGTCTGTGAACAAAGCATACTTCTTCTCATCATCTGAAAGGTCATTGTAAGGAGGAGCTTCCTCAGCACGAGTTACTCTCTCCTCTGGAGGTTTAGCACAGTTGGTACCTTCAGGCCAACTTGAGATCACCTCCACCAGACCAGGTCTTTCAAGATTTTCCATTCGAGCTCTCTGTGTTATCAGAGCCATCCACTTAGACCAGGTGGAATCTGTGGCATGATGTGGTGTGGAACCCTTGCCTTTGAACATCCAATTCAAAACTGGTAATCTGGGAGCTAAGAGAAGTTGTGATTCAGTTCCAATCACTTCAGAAGCTGCTTTCACTCCTTCATAGGCATCTAGAATCTCTTTTTCTGTTGGAGTATAATTAGCCTCTGAACCTCTGTAACCTCGACTCCAGAAACCAAGAGGTCGTCCACGTGTCTCACCTGGAGCTTTTTGCCACAAGCACCAGGTTGGACCATTGTCACCTGCAGCCGTGTACAAAATGTTCTTAATGTCTGGACCATCTCGGACAGGTCCCAGACCTACTGCTTGAACTACTTCTTGCTTTATCTGGTCAAAGGCTGCTTGTTGTTCAGGTCCCCAGTGGAAACTGTTCCTCTTTCGAGTCACATCATACAGAGGTTTCACAATCTGACTGTATCCAGGAATGTGTAGTCTCCAAAATCCCACTATCCCCAAGAAATGTAGAGTTTCTTGCTTGTTCGTGGGATTTGCCATGGTAGAGACTCTATTTACCACATCCACTGGAATGTGACGGCATCCATCCTGCCACTGCACCCCCAGAAACTGGATCTCTGTGGTAGGGCCTTTCACCTTATCTCTCTTGATGGCAAAACCAGCATTCAGAAGAATGTCCATGATTTTGTTGCCTTTCTCAAAGACTTCCTCAGCAGTTTTACCCCATACAATGATATCATCGATGAACTGGATGTGTTCTGGAGCACCACCTTCCTCCAGAGCATCATGGATTACTGCATGACAGATGCTGGAGCTGTGGATCCAGCCCATTGGCAGTCTGTTGAAAGTGTACTGGATTCCTCTCCAGGTGAAAGCAAACTGAGGCCTGCATTCCTCTGCTATGGGAATAGAGAAGAAGGCATTAGCAATGTCTATGGTAGCATACCATTTGGCCTCTTTGGATTCCAGTTCATACTGGAGTTCCATCATGTCTGGTACTGCTGCACTCATAGGCGGAGTCACTTCATTCAGGGCTCGGTAGTCCACTGTCAGATGCCAGTCTCCATTCGGCTTTCGCACAGGCCACACTGGACTGTTGAAAGGTGAATGAGTTTTGCTGATGACTTTCTGACTCTCCAACTGACGAATCAGATTCTGAATGGGCAACAAAGAGTCACGGTTGGTTCTGTATTGTCTGTGATGCACAGTCTGAGAAGCAACCGGCAATTTAATGTCCTGAATCTTGTGTTGTCCCACAACTGCAGATTCATCAGAAAGTTCAGGTCTAGCAGACAGCTTCAGCTTTTGTCCATCAATTTCTACAGAAGCTACTCCAAAAGCCCATTTGTAACCTTTAGGGTCCTTGAAACACCCTTCTCTCAGAAAATCAATTCCCAAAATACAAGGTGCATCAGGTCCGGTCACAACTGTATGCTTCTTCCACTGCTTACCAGTTAAGCTTATATTAACCTCTACCTTACTTAACTCTTGAGATCCACCAGTGACTCCCAGAATAGTTATGGACTCTGATCCCTGATAATTTGATGACAATATGGTGCACTGAGCTCCTGTGTCAACCAAGGCCCTGTACTTCTGAAAGTGTGAAGTGCCAGGCCACTGGATGTACACATCCCAATAGATTCTGTTATCTCCATTATCCCTCTCCTCCCCCTGGCGGGAGGCAGGGCACCCCTAATTGTGGGGAACATTTCCACAGGTGCAACGAGCACACTGTGCAGTGTTAGAACTGGAGTCACTGTTGGAGCTGTCATTGTTGTCCTGGGGAACTGTGGAAGTAACAGCTACCCTTCTGGTATTGCTACCCTGGGTTCTGCCACTTTGCAGTTCCCTCAGTCTCCTGAAAAGATTAGAAGTTGGTTGACCATCCCACCTGTTCATGTTCTCACCAAACTGATCACGTAGAGTTATCCAAATGGTCCTACGTGATTGCCTTGGTGGTCTGTTTTGGTTTGGCCTGTTTTGGAATGACCTCCTTGGAGGATGTCTATTCCTCATAGCTGAAACCTGCACCCACCTGGAGGAAGAATTGGAATCATCTCTTTGTGCCAATTGGCATATGGAATCTTTCACCTCTTTCATGCAATTCTCAATTTTTCCAGACAGCGTTTCAATGGCTGAAACCAAAGAAACACGTGTCATGCTATCATCCAATTGTCTTAGTTGATCAGTGAATTGGCCAACCGTAGGAGGATCTCCACCATAATTTCTTGCCACAATTCTACTTGCCAGAATGTTTGCATAATTGGAAGGAGCAAGTTTGATGAGCTTTTTAGCAAGACCAGCTGCCACAGGGATATCATCAGGATTCAGAGTATCATGGTCACCATAGAGTATCTCTCTAATGGCAAACTCTCTCAGACGCTTAATTCCCTCATCTATGGTAGTCCAGGGCTTAGGATTCCATGGAAGGTCATCTCGGGAAGGGTATCTCAGGGAAACCGCCATTAAAAGGCGTATCCACAGATTAACCTTACCGAGAATCCTGGCTAGATGTCTATCTATTCCATTATCCTTTGAGAGAGTTCCTAGCTGAGCTGCTGACTTGTCTCCAACTAGCTGGAGCACCTGTATCATAACACCTAGCAAGCCAAGATAGGATGGGTTCCTTATCTGCTCTGAGGTAATCTTTGCGGACATTGCGAATCTCCTCCCTTGGTGACGAGCAGCTCTGCAGGTCATCCTCCTCTTCATCTATCACATCTTCCTGAACGTTTTGTCCCCATAATCCTGCTGTCACTCTCCTAAGAATCTCTTTAAGCTGAGAAGCACCACTGCCAGCTGCTGTCTTAGCTGCATCTCCATCCTGTGATGATCTCAATAACTCAGCTATATCTCTAAGGCGAACCTTCTCTTCATCTCCAGCAGGCCCTTTCCCAGCAGAGGTTCCCTCACCAGGATCAGTCTGTCTAGCAGAGGTTCCCTCACCAGGATCAGTCTGTCTAGCAGAGGTTCCCTCACCGGGATCAGTCTCCTGCTCTTCTCCTCCATTAGCTCCACTAGCTCCTGAATCAGCTTTGGCCTTTCCACCTCTGGTCTTTAAGACTGCTACTTGTTAAACTGGAGCTGTGTTTGAATTTACAGCCATCCTGATAGAAGCTGACAGGTCCTGATCTAAATCAGCTGCCGTGGGGGCCCCTTCCGGTCCTGTCATGGCGGACGGAAATGACCTTGCCTCACTACCGGTCGCCATCTTGGGAATGGGAGCCGCCCCTGGCTGCTTGCCAAAGTCATAGAGTGGAGCATTTAAGGCTGCTTTGCCAATAGGTTTTGCTATTTTTCTAACTGACGCAGCCCCTTTCTCGTCACTCGAGGGCTCTGGGGCAGATTTAGAGGAACGCCTACGCTTTCTAGATTTTTGCTTAATCACAAAACATGGTCGAGAAACCTTTTTCTCTATATATAGAGCCCACAGCAGATAGACATTAATTATCAGCAACAGCAGGATTACACCCGTCAAATAAATCACCTTAAGATCCCAGCCAGCACTTAAAGTTACTCTTTGACCTCCTGAAGTGTTAAACTCCCTTATCTCGATCGGCAGAGTGGAAGACGTTCTATTGCTGTAATTAGTGAGCCGAAAAAAACCCAAACAGCGTTGATACAACAGCTGGATCCTATGCATAAACCACAAATAGATTTTACGCATTAAATATTTACCTATCTGGTCTAACATCAACCCGATGCAGTACCGGTAGACCAACATGCCACAGACCGAGAAGAATAAATGTTCTAAAACCCAGAGCACCTTCATTTCGTTTCTCCGGCTGAGACAAACAATAAATCAACTTAATTACTTTCCCGGCCCCACGTTGGGCGCCAATAAAAGTGTGGTGGTTTGAAAGGAAAGGCTCTGCTTTCCCTCCCCCACTGAGATAGAGACCACGGCTAAACCCAGTCGGAGAAATGAGATTATGTTTTACAAGGAAACAGATTCTATGTAACACAACAAATACAGGGATTTTACAATATATACAGGAATATACAGCAAATGAACTCAACCAGAAACCAGACCCCCCACAGAGGGGGCTTCCCCCTGTGCCCACTTCACCCCCCTACCTCCCTTCCCCCCCAAAAGAGGTAGAAAAGAGATTTGGATGGTTAACAGGGCAGGAAAGGAAGAAAGGCCTGGCACAGGAGTTAGTTCTTATCTTAGTTGGCCAGAATCCCAGAAGCAGATCCAGCCGAGAGGGACAGCGAAGGAAGGAAGACTGAGAGAAAGTTCCCAGCTGCACCGGGTCTAACAATCTCACCTCCCACAATCCTACCAATGAAATTTGTTTAGAATACCAAAATATTTTATAAACATTTAGCCAGTGTGCCCCTTTCTTAAAGGCACAGCGTCAAACGGCCACACTCTTTGAGGTTCTTCTAGTCCAGGGTCAGTGGTCAGGGCTTGGCCTTTCTGCTTCCTAGACCGAAGGCAAGTTTTTCTGCCCTGAACTTTGCCTTTGTCTCCCTGCAATCCTGGCCTCTAACAAGCTGCTCTAACGAGTCCCTGGGGAGCCTTTGTCAGTAACAAGCCTCAGTGAGGCCAATCAGTGCTTCAAGGTACTTTGGAGTTTGCTTCTGCCTTGGACTTGTTGAGAGGCTTCTTGGCAGTCCCTTGGCAGAGTCTCCTGGCAGTACCTGAGGATGATGTAATCAGCCTCAGAATACTCCATGGGTCTCATTAAATACTGCTGAACCTCTAATTATTGCCAAGGTTTCTGCAGCTAATTGGAGAGGTTTTTATTGCACAAAGCACCTGATAAAAGATATTTTTAAAGGTATAGGTCAATACTTTTCATCAGGAGTTTTCTCTTTGTAAGCTGTGGTAGGTTGAGAGAGGGCTTAGCTCTCCCTCCTCCACAGAGTAAGAAACCACAGCTAACTCAGTCGAAGAGCAAAAGCTATATATTTACAAGCATATATGGAAAGCAGGTTATATATATAACACAATATATACAGGTATTTACAATATATACACAGAAATACACAGCAAAGACAAATAACACAACAAAAATCCCTCCCTCAGGGAGGGATCCCCTCTTTGGAACCCCCCTCTCTCTCCCCCCCTTACCTCCCTTTTTCCCCAAAAAGGGGTTAGAGAGAGAGAAAGGCAAGTTACTAAGGAAAAGAGTTGTTAGCAAGCTTCAAAAGCCCATGCAGGATTAGTGTTTGCTTATCTGAAGGCCAAGTCCAGCAGTTCGCAGAAGAAGCAGGCAGGGAGAACAGGCTGAAACACCCAACTCCCCCAACTCCCAAACCGCACAGCACTGAGGAAAAAAAAATTTTCCAACCGCTTCACAATCTGAAGCTGAATTTTTGTTTATCAACCAATGAAATTCGTTTAGAATATCAGAATGTTTTGGTTCTAGTACCAAAAACATTAGCCAGTGTGTTCCAGCAGTGTTTGTTCTTAAAGGCACAGCCTCAAACGACCACAGTCCACCCCTTTCTAAACAATTTCATTGGCTGTTCGTACTGTCCATCCAATCCAGAACAATATTTACAGTTCGTAAGTTAAGTTCATCGTCCATTCCGGCTATACTCAGATGTAGATGATTCAGAAGTCCAAGAAAATCCAAAATCAAGAAAATGGAAAACAGTTTGTCTCTCCGCAGACGAAGCGAAGAAAAAGGGAAACAGGGACTCAGGGACTCTCAGTTGACTCAGGGCTCTCAGGGTTCTCAGGGTTCGTGCACCGTAGATTCCTCAGGGACTCTTTCCTTTGGACGCGCTGTAGCTGTACAACATTCTGAAATTAAACTCTCTCAGCTAAAGTTAAATCTCTTTGTGGAATACACTGAATTTCACCATTCTCTTGCATTACCCAATAAGTGTGACCCGGACCTTCTGCTGAAACCACCCCTCGGACAGGTTTAGCCTCTCCTGAGGGCGAAAATACCCAAACAGTTTTACCTAACAGATTCTTTTCCCTAACAACAGGAACTCTATCACCTTCTACTTTCTGTAGCAGATCAGAATGTGCAGGTCCAGCTCGGTTCACTGAACCTCTACTGTTCACCAGCCAGGTTGCTTGTGCTAAATGTTTCTCCCAGTTTTTCAAAGATCCACCTCCCATGGCTTTGAGAGTGGTCTTCAACAAACCGTTGTAGCGTTCAATCTTCCCTGCAGCTGGTGCATAGTAAGGAATATGGAAAATCCACTCAATACCGTGCTCTTTTGCCCAGCTCTTTACAAGGTTGTTCTTGAAGTGAGTTCCGTTGTCTGACTCAATCCTCTCTGGAGTTCCGTGTCTCCACAGGATCTGTCTCTCCAGACCGAGAATGGTGTTGCGTGCAGTTGCATGTGGGACTGCGTAAGTTTCCAGCCATCCAGTGTTTGCCTCTACCATAGTAAGCACGTACTGCTTACCAGAACGAGAACGTGGTAGAGTGATGTAGTCAATCTGCCAAGCTTCACCATACCTGTATTTGGACCATCTGTCACCATACCACAAGGGCTTAATTCTCTTTGCCTGCTTAATAGCAGCACAAATGTCACAGTCATGGATGACTTGTGTGATGGCATCCATGGAAATGTCTATGGATCTGTCACGAGCCCATTGGTATGTTGCATCTCTGCCTTGATGTCCTGACGAATCGTGAGCCCACCGAGCTAAGAATATCTCACCTCGGTGTTTCCAGTCGAGATCAAGTTCAGAGTCCTTGTCTACTTGAGAAACTCTTGCAGCTAGATCTGCTTGATGGTTGTGCTGCTGTTCCTCAGTAGCTTTGCTCTTGGGAATGTGAGCATCAATGTGTCTCACTTTCACTGGAATTCTCTCGATTCGATCAGCAATGTCTTGCCACAGTTCAGCTGCCCAGATGGGTTTTCCTTTCCTCTGCCAGCCATTCTTTTTCCAGTTCTTTAGCCAACCCCATAGAGCATTGGCTACCATCCATGAGTCGGTGTAGAGATAAAGCTTTGGCCATCTCTCACGTTCAGCCACGTCGAGAGCTAGCTGGACAGCTTTTACCTCTGCAAACTGACTGGATTCTCCTTCTCCATCCTTCGCCTCTGCAACTCGGCGTGTTGGACTCCACACTGCAGACTTCCACCTTCGCTTGTTCCCGACGAGACAACAGGAACCGTCTGTGAACAAAGCATATTTCTTTTCATCATCAGAAAGGTCATTGTAAGGAGGAGCTTCCTCAGCACGAGTTACTCTCTCCTCTGGAGGTTTAGCACAGTTGGTATCTTCAGGCCAACTTGAGATCACCTCCACCAGACCAGGTCTTTCAAGATTTCCCATTCGAGCTCTCTGTGTTATCAGGGCCATCCACTTAGACCAGGTGGAATCTGTGGCATGATGTGGTGTGGAACCTTTGCCTTTGAACATCCAATTCAAAACTGGCAATCTGGGAGCTAAGAGAAGTTGTGACTCAGTTCCAATTACTTCAGAAGCTGCTTTCACTCCTTCATAGGCAGCTAGAATCTCTTTCTCTGTTGGAGTGTAATTAGCCTCTGAACCTCTGTAACCTCGACTCCAGAAACCAAGAGGTCGTCCACGTGTCTCACCTGGAGCTTTTTGCCACAAGCACCAGGTTGGACCATTGTCACCTGCAGCCGTGTACAAAATGTTCTTAATGTCTGGACCATCTCGCACAGGTCCCAGACCCACTGCTTGGACTACTTCTTGCTTTATCTGGTCAAAGGCTGCTTGTTGTTCAGGTCCCCAGTGGAAACTGTTCCTCTTTCGAGTCACATCATACAGAGGTTTCACAATCTGACTGTATCCAGGAATGTGCAGTAGCTCAGTTGGCAGTGCTTTGAACTATGAGTGCTGAGGTCATGGGTTCGAATCCTGCAGTGTGCTAGATGTAACATTCCTGTACTTTTTAACATAAAAGAATTCCAGGCACTGATCATACAGAAGCCGAATCTTGTACTTAAACCACAAATATAATTTTTGCATTATATATTTACCTATCTTATCGATAATCATACCCAGGCAATACTTGTAGATCAATACACCAAAGACCGAGAAGAACAGACGCTCAAAAAGCCAAAACACCTTCATGTTTGCTCGTTCGACTTAAGCAAGCAATAAATCAAACTAATTTGTCAGCAAGCCCCACGTTGGGCGCCAATAAATGTGGTAGGTTGAGAGAGGGCTTAGCTCTCCCTCCTCCACAGAGTAAGAAACCACAGCTAACTCAGTCGAAGAGCAAAAGCTATATATTTACAAGCATATATGGAAAGCAGGTTATATATATAACACAATATATACAGGTATTTACAATATATACACAGAAATACACAGCAAAGACAAATAACACAACAAAAATCCCTCCCTCAGGGAGGGATCCCCTCTTTGGAACCCCCCTCTCTCTCCCCCCCTTACCTCCCTTTTTCCCCAAAAAGGGGTTAGAGAGAGAGAAAGGCAAGTTACTAAGGAAAAGAGTTGTTAGCAAGCTTCAAAAGCCCATGCAGGATTAGTGTTTGCTTATCTGAAGGCCAAGTCCAGCAGTTCGCAGAAGAAGCAGGCAGGGAGAACAGGCTGAAACACCCAACTCCCCCAACTCCCAAACCGCACAGCACTGAGGAAAAAAAAATTTTCCAACCGCTTCACAATCTAAAGCTGAATTTTTGTTTATCAACCAATGAAATTCGTTTAGAATATCAGAATGTTTTGGTTCTAGTACCAAAAACATTAGCCAGTGTGTTCCAGCAGTGTTTGTTCTTAAAGGCACAGCCTCAAACGACCACATAAGCAAACCACAGCAAAACCTGACAAGGTCCTACCCTGATCACTGCTCATCCTCACTCCCCACTGCCCCCAGCAGAGCCACAGGTGAGGGACAGGATCTGCCTTGCCAGGGGCTGGGGCTCAGGGCTTGGCCCTTTGGATCAATGAAACCCCTCCAGTTTTCCTGAGCAGCAGAGCCACCTTGAGCTGCTTGTCCTGACCTGTCAGCACTGCCTCAGTTCTCTGCTCTCACCACAGCCTGGAGATGCTTCAGTGCCTCCAGTGATGCTTCCCTTGCATCCACTGTCTCCTTCTGCTCTAAGCAGACCCTGGGGACCCTTTCCCAGTATGCTTCACTGGGACCCATTAAGAGTAGAAGAAACTTCAGAGTTTGACTCTGACTTTGACTTCTGGAGAGGTTTCATCAGCTTCTCAGTCTCTGAGGTTCATGGAATTGGCAGCAAAGCCACCAGAGGGCTCCTTTAAATGACTTGGGCTGGTCTGCTGCTGCTGAGCTGGGCCAGGCTCCTTGGCATGATGGAGCTCTGTCCGGGAGCAGCTCCTCTGCACAGCACAGCAGGGTTGAGGGCACTGCCAGGGGATCTCAGGGAGATGAGGAAGGCAAAAAGAGCTTCAAGGTGGCCAGGACTGGGAGGACGCTGAGAGCTCACTGGAGGAGAAGTCACTGCAGTTCCTGACAGGGTGAGTCTGTGGCTGCAGGGCAGTGCAGCTGCAGTTCCTGGAGGCGTCTCCTAAAGCTGGGGCTGGGTGCTGGGGCAGGGACTCTGCTGCCTGTCTGGCTCAGCTCTCAAGCAGCTCGGGGAGCTCTTCATGCTGCTTTGGGGAGAAGCTGTGGTTGGAAGGAGTCACCCTGGGCAGGGCAAGGCAGGGTAGGGGAGGGCAGGACAGGGTCCTTCTGCTGTGGAGAGGCTGCTGTGTGGCTCAGGGCTGCTCTCAGCTCCAGCTCATGCCCAGATCATTTCCAGGGGGGCTTTTCATGTCTGTGTTCAGGCCAGGGGTTCCTGACCCAGGCTCTGCTCTCCTGAATCTTTGCTCCCACTGTCTCTGGCCTGGCTGGTGAGGAGGAAAACTCAGCAGTGCCTTTAGAGCAGGGCCTGAGCCTCTTAAACCATCACATAGAGCTTTACTGGGAACCTCACCAAATGCCTACACTCCTCACCTGAGGGCTTTCCTGAGTGGCTCTCTCTCCCTCTCCTTGCCTGTCTCAGATGCTCTTTGTGTTGTTTACGGTTCTCTGGACATGGAAGCCTCAGCTGCAGAGTCAGGCACAGACACTGTGAGATCTTCAGTGCAGGTGGAACCACAGCAATGAGGTGTCCCAGCTGTCCTCCAGCCTGGGAAGCTCTGGGCAGTGCAGGCTGTGAGGCTGGCAATGAGCTGACTGCAGGAGCTCCCATGGTCATGCCTTGGCTGAGTCTTTGAGGTGTCCATCCAGGCTGTGTTGCCTTCCAGGGGACACTGAGCCAAGTGTCTCCTGGACTAGAGGTGGGATGCTGAGACCCTGAGACACTGAGTGGTATGTGGTGGAACCCTCTGCTCTCAGCAGTGTCTGGTGGCTTCTCAGGGTGACATGGGAGCATGGTCACCCTCCAGCTGAGGTGCAGAGCAGGGTGACTTACAGTCCATGGGGAGCTCTCCCACTCTTGCCTTTTACCCTAAGCCATGACCAAGCAGTGCTTCAGCCTTGGAGCTGAAGGAAGGTCTCTGAGAAGAAGCAGCAGCAGGGGACAGGGGAGGGTCTGTGGGGAGTGGTTTTGGTTGTGCTGAGAGAATTCTCTTCTGATTTGTCACTGTCTCCTTTTCTTCTGACAGTGCCTCATGGCCAGAGGCAGCAGATGTCCAACAGCAGCTCCATCACCCACTTCCTCCTCCTGCCATTCTCAGGCACAAGGCAGCTGCAGCTCCTGCACTTCTGCCTCTTCCTGGCCATCTACCTGGTTGCCCTGCTGGGCAATGGCCTCATCATCACCACCATAGCCTGGGACCACCACCTCCACACCCCCATGTACTTCTTCCTCCTCAACCTCTCCTTTCTTGACCTGGGTGTCATCTCCACCATTGTGCCAAAATCCATGGCCAACTCCCTGTGGGATACCAGGGACATCTCCTATGCAGGATGTGTTGTGCAGGTGGTCGTCTTCGTATTCCTAGTTACAGCAGAGTTTTATCTCCTCACCATCATGTCCTACGATCGCTACGTTGCCATCTGCAGACCCCTGCACTATGAGACCCTCCTGGGCAGCAGAGTTTGTCTCCACCTGGCAGCAGCTGCCTGGGCCTTTGGGGTTCTCAATGCTCTGCTGCACACAGCCAATACATTTTCCCTGCCCCTCTGCCAGGGCAATGCTGTGGACCAGTTCTTCTGTGAAATCCCCCAGATCCTCAAGCTCTCCTGCTCCACATCCTACCTCAGGGAACTTTGTCTTCTTGTGGTTACTGTCTCTTTTTCATCTGTCTGTTTTGTGTTGATTGTGGTGTCCTATGTGCAGATCTTCAGGGCAGTGCTGAGGATCCCCTCTCAGCAGGGACGCCACAAAGCCTTTACCACCTGCCTCCCTCACCTGGCCGTCGTCTCCCTGTTTATCAGCACTGTCTTCTTTGCGTACCTGAAGCCTCCCTCCATCTCATCCTCATCCCTGGATCTGGTGTTGTCAATTCTGTACTCAGTGGTGCCTCCAGCAGTGAACCCTCTCATCTACAGCCTGAGGAATCAGGCGCTGAAGGCTGCCCTGAGCAAACTGATCCCTGGATGCTTTCAGAAGCAATAAATTCTTCTGCAGAGCAATTCTGATGTCACTCAGTGCAGGCCCAGCCTGGCCTCTGTAATTTGTGGTGGTGTTTCACTCTTTATCAAACTGTCATCCCTCTTCTAACACATTCTCTGCTTTGCTGACCAAGAGTTTGTGCAGCAGGACCTCTGCTCTTTCTTTGCTTACTAAAATAAAGACCCTTTCATTAACATTTTCCTTCCTGAGATCCTTCCTCCAGGACTTCTCCAGGGCTTTCAGGTCAGGTCCTGTGCTTATTTGGGGGATAGAAATAAATAAAGACCCTTTCAGTAACAGGTTTTTTTCCTGAGTACCTTCCTCCAAGCCTCTGGAGCTTCAGGGAAAGGTCCTGTGTGCAGAGGAAGAGGGGCAAAGACTCCCAGCACAGCAGGACTGCCAGGGAGCACCAGCACCTGGACTTCCAGGGCTGTTCTCTTTCCAATTCCAGCCTCTCCTGGGTCAGTGCAAGGCCTGAGTGCTGTGGCAGCTTGGTCATTGTTCTCCTGCATGCCAGCCCTGTGAGTACAGGCAGGGACAGGCCATGGGAACTACTCTGACTGAGCTGGCCCCAAGAGCAGTTCCACAAAGACAGATGATCTGCTCAGGGCAGAGTCTGAAGGCTTAGGGCTTCATCCAAAGTTTCTCTCCAGAGCAGGTCCAAGGAAGCGTCCCAGGGATGCAAACAGCAGGGAACAGCTCAAGTGTGAGTGTGCAGGGCTGGGGCACACAGCAGTGTGCTGACACAGAGAGGCCTCCTGCAAGAGGCCTGAAGGAGCAGCACAGCGTGCTCTGATCTGTATCTCTGTTCACTGCACATCCTGGGGAAGCTGTCCCAGGGCAGTCATCCTAGACTAGCCTTTACAACCACTTTTTCCAGCAGTAGACTCACACTCAGCTTGGACAGGCTCTTTGTCCCTCCACAGGAGGACATGGCCTCAGGAGGTCAGCAGTGCCTGTTTGCATTGTGCAGATGAGATGTCAGCAGATGAGCTGAGGTGAATCTGAGTGAGCAAACACTATCAGCTATTGCTGGGGGTGCCAAGGCTCTGGAGGTTTGAGGAGCCTCCCAGCCTCTGGCAGGCGCAGCAGGAGGCCAAGGAGATTCTTAGTCTGTTGCAGGGCAGTGCCTGTGTGAGTGATGGGGAAAGACTCTGTCTCTGAACATCCCACACTCCATTAGGGGTCCATGAGGCCAGCTCAGATGTGGACACCTGACAGAGCTAGGACATTGCTGTGTGTCACCCCAGAACAAACCCTACTGGCCCAGAGAGATTCATCTCAGATGTCTTGGGCAGGCTCCTGTCTGCTCACATCACCCTTGCTGGACTGTGCCCTGAGATGTGCACAGAGCCATCCCAGAGGTTCTGGGCTCCTTGGCAAAGGCCTCTTCAAGAACACCAAAAAGGAGGATGGGGAACATTGCAGGCTGGTCACCCTCAGCACAGTCCCTGGGAAGGTGAAGGCTCAAACACCTCTGTAGCCATTTGCAGGCCCTTGCAGGACAAGAGAGGTACTGCTGAACCCATATGGGTAGGGGAAAGAAGGGGATGTTTTGTGCCTGGACCTTAGCCAAGTGTAAGAGTCTAAACTCCTTGTGTGACTCAACAAAGATAAAATCACTTGCTGCTTGCCCAGACAATATGTTGTTGGGCAGAGCCACTGGAAAGAAGGTGCAAAGACCAATCCTGGATGCAAATCACCTTGCGATTGCATTGTGATAACACTGACTGCAGCTGGCCTACAACAATGGCCCAAGGACCCAGCCATCACACCTTCAGGACAAGATCATTTCCAGCTTCAGATACCCCCATGAAGGGAGGATGGCGAGATGTGTAATGGGTGTGTGGGCAGGTTAGATGGAGAAGGGGAAGGTGGAGGCCCTTCCCACCTCCATCTAGACCCCTGCCTAAACACACAGGAATGCACCGAAAGATTTCCTGGGGAACGATACCTGGATATTTACCTAAGGAGGATTTCCTGGCTCCTGAATTCCTGAGGGACAATGCTTGGACACATACCTAAGGACTAAAAACTGTATAAAAGACTTGAGCAACTACTGGCTTAGTGAATTGAATTAGTTCAAAAAATAAGGCTACTAACGCTTGATAAGCGGGATAATCAATTAACAGAAGGGATCGATTTATTAATAACAATTTTTCCGCGCCAAACGTTAATAAACTTATATACAATTTGTTTAGGTTCGGGTATCCGGTGGGGAATAACTTACACAAAATGTTGGTAATTCTAATGCTGTGAACACTTTAGTTGGACCTAGAGTAACTACACTCCTGATATCAAACTCACAATTGAAGGGAGAGCGAGGAGCCGCAATTCTTAATCCAGTAACAAACTTGGTCTCCTTTGCTCCCTGGTGGAGCAAGGCAGAGGGCAGGAGGGAAATTAATGTCCAATATGCTTTAGGAATTCAATAATCAATATCACTTACGAAGCGATATTCAGTCCGGAGATTCCGAACCAGTCCAAGATGTGATGTTGAGAGCAGCGGTTAGAGAAGTTTGTAATCCAGAACTCTGTTCTCGGTATAATTTTGTAAAGCCAAGGAAAAATAAAGAGAAAAAATAGGATCCAAGCACAATTGCCCAACACTGAAAGCGAAACTGGAGTACACGTGGTGGATGCTGGTGGAGGGGGATGGGCGAGCAGCACCCACCTTGCCAGCAGGAGACAAGCCAGGGCCAAAGGAAGTAAAAAAAAAGGGGGCCGGGTTACTGAAGAACCCCTCTGTTTAACTGCTGTTTTGAAACAAAACTGACCACTGGCAGAAAAGTAGTTTGAAACTTCGCCAATCACCTTCTGGGCATCAGCACAGTGGTGAGTGGTCAGGATACTGGCCAAACAGGTTTGGCTGGCCTTTTATTGGTACATGTTTTCCTTTGTCTATCTCCCCCAGCTCCTAGTCATGTCCAACCAGGACACTTAGGAAGAAGAAAAACGCAGAAGACGAGCATGCCGCTGAGGAGGAAGGAAGCAGACTGAACCCTCTCTCCATGTCCTAAGTCCTGCTTGCTGCCACTCATGGAGCTGAAGAAGCAGCCCAGAGGGACCTCATCTCTTCTCCAGCCAAAGCCTCAGCACCCTTTCTCTACAGACCCAGGCTGCCCAGAGGGATCACATCTCTTCTCCAGCCAAAGCTTCAGCACCGTTTCTTTACAAACCCAGCATCTCCTGCAGCACCTTTCCTCCACAGACTCAAACTGTCTTGGGGGGGGTGTGGGGTGAGGGGTGTGGTAATATAATTCTCTCTCCCTTCTCTCTCTCCCTCTCTATCTTCTTCCTCTCCCCTTCTTATTTCCGTTATATTTATGTAATAAATAGTCTAGCTGTTGATATTTTGGCCTCATTTGTGCCTCTAATTTCACAACACGGGAATATTCAAAAGAACAGAGTCTCTTTTCCTCTCCGGACCAAGACACCAGGGCTTTGCCATGGTCCCCCATAGTGTTTTTAAAGCCAGAGTGCTGAGAGCTGGAGTGCAGAACTGCAGGAGGTGGTGGCTGGGGGATGGATGAAGCCCAAATGTCACCAGTGGAGAGTCCTCCTGGCAGACACTTCCCAGTGGTATCCCTCAGGGCAAGCCCTTGGGCCAGCACTGTGGAATGTCTTCATGAACTCCCTGCATCATCTGACCCAGGGCCTTTGCAGTTCCTCTGGTGATGAAGCCAAACTGGGCAGAGCCCTTGAGGGACCTCATCTGCTTAACCCTGCCCTGAGCAGGATCATTGGACAAGAGGATGTGCAGGAGTCTCCTCCACAAATGCAGCAGGACAGAGCCAGCAGCTTCTCCACTCAAACCCTTGGTAGGCAATCTGCCAGATGGATCTGGTGAAACTTTGATCTGCTCAGGCTCTGGCCACAAGGAGGCTGATGGCTGAGTGTGCAATCCTGTGCTCAGCTGTGTCTCAGGAACTCACCATTCAGTAGGAAGCCAAGGACTGGGAAGGGGGAGGTGAGACCATTTATGCCTCCTGAGAGGATTGGCCAACAGCAGGAACACAGCTGGCAAAGGGACTGTGAGGTCAGTTGTGTCTGCAGGAGCTGACAAGGCAGCCCTGGGCTCATGGCTGGAAGATGGGCACAGTGATCTGTCAGATGCCCTCTGCCAAAGGGCCTGGGCTGATGGTTTGGCTGCTGTGTCTCTGCTGCCTGAGTACCTGATGGCACAGCAGCAGGCACAGGGCTTAGTGCTGCCTAGCCAAGAAACTGCAAGGCCAGCAGCCTTGGGAGCTCCTGGTGAGGTAGGAAAGAGCAAGAGGGAGGAACACTGCCAGATGGTGCAGCCTGGCAGGTGCAGACTGGCCATGAGAAGCAAGAAACCTCTCTCAAAGGGCAGTGCTGTGGCCTGGGAAGATCTCCAGAAGGAGTCTGGGATCAGCCCTTCTCTTTGTGTCCCAAGGAGCAGAGTATGAGTGTGGGCAGGTGTCAGTGAAGGCATGGGAAGGCCAAGGTGGGGAAGTGAGATGAGTGTCTGCAGCCTGCAGGGCAGAAGAAGCAGCTGTGAGACAGTGCAGGACAAAGCTGTGGTAGAGCTGGCAAAGGGCAATGGCAGTGGTGGGAGTCATGAAGAGAAGGCAAGGCTGTGCCCTCTTGACTCTGGAAATTCTCTGCCCCTGAGGCCTGTGAGGAGATGTTATCCTAAGGCACTGGGAGGGCCTCACTGCCTCTTTCCACAGCCCCAGGAAGGCTGGGGACTGTCAGGCCCTTGTTCTCCACTCAGCATCAAAAACCCTACAGGGATCCTAAAGGAAGGCTGTAGAGGGACTTTACATGAGGGTGCCTGGTGACAGGGCAGGAGGGAAAGGTTTTAAAGTAAGGAAAAGGAGATTTAGACTGGGTCTTAGGATGAAGTTCTTCTGTATGAGGGTTGTGGGACTCTGGAATAGGCTGCCCAGGTAGGATGCCCTCTCCTAAGGGTGTTGAAGACCAGGCTGGATGAAGCCTTGAGCAGCTGAGTCTATTGGAGAGGCATCCCTGCCTATGGCAGGGAGGTTGGAGCAGATGAGCTCTGAGGTCCCTTCCAACCTAGGCCATGCTATACTGCTATGAAACCCACAGCCCACCCCCACTGCACCTGCAGAGCCTTGACCCACACATGAGGGACAGGATCTGCCTGCCCAGGGGCTGTGCTCAGGCCTTGGCCTTTGTGCTCCAGAAAGCAGAGCCAGAGTTTGCTCTCCTGCACTTTGCCTTTGTCTGCTGCAATCACAGCCTCTCCTGAGCTGCTCTAATGAGTCCCTGGGGAGGCTTTGGCAGTACCAAGCCTCAGTGGGGCCAATCAATGCTTCAAGGTACTTTGTGTTTTGCTTCTTGCTTCTTGCACAGTTTCTTCACTCTTCTCTCAGTACCTGAGGTTCATGGAATGATCCCCAAGTGCCCTGAGGAGCTCTTTGAGTCTCTGTTGTTTACTTCCAGATTTCCAAGTGCACCTCACAAAGCTCAGATTTTGATGGTAAACTATTTGATTCTTTCTCAGATGAGGACAGAGGTGACAGCAGCATCCACCAAGCCAGAATGATGCAGGCTGTCTGCTCAGGGGGTCTGGACTGGGAACAGAAGCTGTCCTTTGAGGCCTGACATTGAGTGGACAACTTTGCTCCTCACCCTCCCCAGCCTCCCCATTGCAGTCCCTACCCACCTGGGGCTTACATCCCTGCTCCTTGCATTAGACTTCTCCACTGCTCTCTGCAGCTGGAGCTCACAGCTCCATGGCACCAGCTGCCCCCTGCTCTCCTTAGAGAACTACCTGCACACAGCCACAGAAGAATTGTTGCTCTTTGGAAGCAAAGCAAAGCCAAGGCTGAGAAAGTTGCCTCAGCAATCCAAGCCCTCAGGAGCCATCTGCTCAGCACAAGCTGTCTCTCAGCAGCTTGCCTGTCCACAAGGATGAGGCAAAGCCAACAGGTTGTGACATGGCTGTGATTTCTCAGTCAGTCAAGAGGTCTTGGGAGTGAGAAGCAGATGAAAAGGTTGGATCCTAGCAGTTCTTCCTTATGAACCAATGTGCAATCCCCAAAGTGATTCAGCAGAATGTGTTCTAATCAAAGAGTCTCTGAATTCCAGAGTGGATAAGGACAAGGCTGACCCTGACTGACTGCAAGGGATCCTGAATTCAAATCTATTTGTATGGCTGTGCCTGGAGAGAAGACACAGGGACAGAGCTGGCTGGGTCCAGTGGAACATAGAGGCCCCCAACATGGTGACAGCAAAGGTGTCTGTCCAAATACACAAAGAGGTGGAGAAGTGGCTGGCAGAGAGGCTGCCCTGGAGTTCAGATTCCTTCTGCTGCAGCTCAGGGCAAACCCTCACAAAGCTTCAACATTCTCAGAGGATGAGACCTGAGCCTGGGGAAGTCTGACTCAGTGCTGGCCCTTGGTGCAGGTTGTGCCTGAGAGATGTCTGAGGGGGGAAGATACTGGACACAGCTGCTGTGATCCAGGAGAGCTGCAAGGCTCTGGCTTTAGGGTCACTGTTTTTAGAGGGGGAGATCATTGACTTCCATCAGGTGTTTTTCTGAGCTGGAGAACCTTGGATGCTGAATCATCCTGGGATCTTTTGCCACTTGCACAGACCCTGAAGGTTTTGACTTTCAGAGTTTTCTATCACCTCCCTGTTGGCTGTGATCCAAGCACAGATGCACTGAGCTGGCAGGAGGTGACAAACCCCCAAGCCACAGGGAGGGAAGTGCAAGGCTGGGAGAGCCCTGGTCAGGGCTGAGCCATTCCTTGCAGGTCAGTCCTCTCCTCTGAACCCTTTGCTTCTCTCTGCCTGGGGTCATATTCTTCTCTTCTCTCCATCAGCCCTGCTCCTCTGTGCTAGGGAGGAGCAAAATTTGCAGATCTGCTCCTTGGAACAGGCCAGAAGGTAAAGAACCCAACTTTGGGACAGCAGCAAGATCCCAGGCTCCAGATGACCCCTGAGCACCTCCGAACCCTCTCCAGACCCTCCTTCCAAACCACACTTCACCACTTGTGGAGCTTTGAGGGTCATTGGCTGTGATGGGAATTGAGGAGTTCATCTCCCTGAGCCCCAGGTGGTCAGGAATCAGTTGCATGGCCAGAGGGGGATGGTTGGGAGGGCTACGTCCTGGGGGTGTCAGCCCCATCAGCACTACAGCCAGGGGACTCAGCACAGGAGTTAGGGCTCTGATCCCTCCATTGCAAGAAGTCACACACAGTGTCCTTACTTCTCAGTCACTTGGTCCCCAAGGATTTGCCCAAGAACACAGGGGTGACCATTCCTCTCAGCACCATGGCCTCTCAGAAGGACCTGGACAGGATCTTAGAGGAGAAGGATCACCTGAAGAATAATTTGGAGGAGTCAAAGCTCAGCCTTTAGGAAGAGGAGAAGTGGTTGATGAAGACATGGATGAGGACAGCAAGGATGAAGTATATGAGGATTAGGAGCAGGAGGATGACAATAATTACAAGGACAAAGGGGATGATGTGGAAGATGAGGAGGATGATATGGAATAGGAGAAGAATGAAGAGAAGGAGGAGGAAGATGAAGAAGAGGAAGAGGGCAAACCCATATCAGCCCCTCTGTGCCACCCAAGCAGCCACATCAGTGCCCTGAGGGTGGGCAAAGCTTCCCATCCAGCTTGGAGCTGCTGAAGCCCCACTGCCCCCAGCCCAGTGCCCAGCCCTCTGTCAGGTGGTGACTACAGCAAGAACTTCACCCTTGGCTCCAACCTCATCTGGCACTGCTGCGTCCACACCCAGAAGCAGCTGCAGCTCTGAGCTGCCTGAGGCAAGAGCTCCACCCAGATAGCCTCCCTCAGCCAGCACTGCAGCACCCACACCAGTACCAGCCATTCCCCTGCACAGGCTGCAGCAAGGGCTTCAGCCGCAGCCCCTCTCTCACCTGGCACATTCACCCCACGCTGGTGACCAGCGTGCCCCAGGGGATACAGCAATACACCGACCCCGGCACTGCCAGGCCAAATGTGACCCCCCTGGAGGGCCTTCTCCAGCAGACTGAACTGCAATCTCCTCTTTTACACCTTCTTTCCTCAGGAGCAAATGTGCCCCTGCCCTTCTCAGCACCAGCCGGTGCTGAGGAGAGTAATGACAGTGCTGAGTCAGCACCGCCGCTGCCACCACTGCAGCTGGGCTGGGATTTGGCTGTTTGTTCCTCAACACTTAGGGTTCCGGAGAGGCAAAAGAAAAACCTCATCCCAAGGATAATGCCTAATTAGAATGGGAACCCCACCCCTAATAAAGTATTGTCTCTTGCTGCTTTTCTTTGGACATTTCTTTCCCAAAAGGCCACTTTGGGGTCATTTCTTCCCAGGGCCAGGGCTGGAGCCATGTGCTCAGTTCAGGGAGGTGTCCTTGAGGGGTCTTGGGAGAGTCTTGAAGGTCAAGTGAGGAAAGCAAAACAACTCATGTAGCCATTCAACAGGATCCGTTAATAACCTGCATGGACACGGAATGGATCACTCCAAAGCTTACACCTGCTTGTCCTGGAGGCACAAGTCTGAACATGCCCAAACACAAACCCCCCCCTTGCACCCCCTCCCCATGGAGCTGGGGTATTCAGCACAAAACTAGACCAAGGGCAAGGTGCTGGCAAGTCTGCAAAGCTGGACAGGCCCAGGCTTGTCTAGGCAGGGCCTGTGGTTGAGGGAATCAAAGGGCACATTTTGCAGCTGTGCCTGGCCATCTGCCACGCTTATGGACTCCCTGTGCAGCTTCCCAGGGGTTGGGCAAACTTTATTCTCTAGGTTGAACTCTCTTGTTCCTCTCTTTCTCTTCTGCCATTGGCCATTATTGTCTCCAGCACCTTATTAATCCAAGCCAAGATGGTAAACAACTCTCCCTTGTTCTACCAAGAAGACTTGGGGTTCCCCAAAGCCTATTTTGTCCACATGAAACTGGAATGTGCTGTAGCTGCAGCTGGTAAATGCTGCTGGACTGGAAAGCAGCCTCTGCATGCCTGCTGCCTGAGTCTGCAGCCAGAAAGCTGCTTTGCTCCACCTGTGACACCTGAGGTGCTGGTGCAAGCTGCTGGAGCTGTGGTGAGATGAATGAGAACCGCTCATCCCACCCTGAGCACTGGAGAACTGTCAACTGCTTGCCCGGCCGCAAGCTGCCCTGCGAGCCCATGAGCCACAAGCTGCTCACTCAGAGCCCCAGCAAGATGCTGCAGCCTGAGCTGAGGGCAGCTGCCTCTCTGCTCACAGAGAAATTCTGCTCCAGGGGGAGACTGCTTCTCCCCTCCACACACACACTTTGCACAGCTCCTTTTCTGAATGCCATATTGCTTCCAACCCCCTGATCATTTTGGTGTCCCTCCCCCGGACCAGCTCCATCAGGTCCCTGTCCTTCCTGTGTTGAGGGCTCCAGAGCTGGTTGCAGTAGGAAAGGAGAGCATCATAAAATGGCAGGATCCTCTCTCTCCATCTCTGACCATGCTGCTTTGGATGCAGCCCAGGCTGCCCTTGGCCTTCTGTGCTGCAAGCTCACACTGCCTGCTCCTGGCCAGCTTCTTCCCCACCAGCACCCCCAAGTCCTTCTCTTCAGGGCTGCTTTCTATCACCTCCTCTCCCAGCCTGTATTGCTAGTGAGGATTGTTCCAGCCCAGCTGCAAGACCCTACTCTTGCTCTTGGTGAACCTCATGAGGGTCACCTGGACACCACCTCTCCAGCTTGTCCAGGGCCCTCTCAATGCTTTCCTTTTCCTGTGTCATCTAAACAGCACCACTCAGCTTGGTGCCATCTGCACACTTGCTGATGGTGTCTCCATCCCTCTGTCTATAGCACTGATAAAAATATTAAACAGCACAGGATGGGATGAGTGGAATCAGTTTGTACTGGGACAAGGCCTGGGCTGTACCTGAAGATGTTAATGGGATCCAGTTTGAAATGGGAGATATCCCAGACTGGACTCTGGTGTGATTAGTGTATGGAGTTGTGACTGTGAAAGGGCCCAGGCTGTGGTGGGAGGGTTTAAAGGAACCCAGTGTGTACTTGGATGAGTCCCAGACTGTACTGGGATGTGGCCAGGGCACTCAGGTTGTACTGGGATGGGGCTCAGTCTGGTCCTGGGAGGGGTTCAGGTGTTGCAGTTTTTCCTGGGAGCAGACACAGTCTGTACTGGGAAGGAGTCCTGATATCTGGTTTGCACTGGGAGGGAAGCAGCTGGAACTGGGAGGGGGCCAGGGCTTCAACTTTGCTGTGGGATGAGACCCTATCTGTACTGGGAAGAGATCAGGAGATGCAGTTTGCACTGGGATGGTCCCCAGTCTGCACTGGGTGATGCCATTGGATCCAGTTTCTGGGACTGGTCCTGTACTATACTGGGATGGGATCAGGACACCAGTTTGGACAGGGCCCAGTCTATACTGGGAAGGAGTCAGGAGATGCAGTTTGTACTGGGAGGGGGCACAGTCATTACTGGGTTGGAATCAGAGTAGGCAGCTAACACGGGGAGAGATGCAGTAGGTACTGGGAAGGGACCAAGATGATCCAATTTGTGCTGGGATGAGGCCAGGTCTGTACTGGGATGTGTTAAAATGATCAACTTTGTACTATGTGAGGACAATAACACAGATTATACTGGAAATGGGACTGGACCCAGGCTGCAGTGCTAGAGGACAGTAGGATCCAGCTTGTAATGGGAAGAGGCCACATCTGCACTGGGAGGGGTTAAAGGAACCATGTTTGGACTGAATCTATACTGGAAGGGGGTCAGGGTATCCAGTTTGGACTCTGAGTAGGTGCAGTCTGTAATGGGAAGGGGTTGGGGTATGATGTCATGAGGAGACCTCCTGTTCTGATGGCAGTGCTGCTCAGGAGCTCAGCTCTGTCCCACAAGCAGCCCTGGATTCTCCCTGCCTGCAGTCCCAGCACTGCCACACAGCAGCACAGTGCCCAAGCTGCCAGAGCACTCAGGCCTTGCCCCAGCACAGAGGCTCAACAGGAGAGGGTGGAAGGGAAGAAAGAGCAGCTGAGGACAGCCCAAGCTCTGGGGCTCCCTAGCACTGCTGCTGTGCTGGGACTCTGCCCCTCCACCTCTGCACACAGGCACTGCCCTGCAGCTCCACAGAAGCCTTGGAGGAAGGAACTCAGAGAAACAACTCCCTGCAGGGTCCTTTATTGTGCTGGACACACAGGGAGCACAGCTCCTCATGTCTGCAGCCTCTGGGTCACAGCAGACAGGACAACACTGAAGCAGAAATGGTCTGAAGAAAGACATTTGTGTGGGAACAACATTCTCCCAAGGGGAACAGCCCCAGCAGCAGCCAGAACTCCAGCAGCCAGGCTGGGCCTGCACTGAGTGACATCAGAACTGCTCTGCAGCAGAAGACAAAGAGTTTATTGCTGCTGAAACCAGCCAGTGATCAGTTGGCTCAGGGCAGCCTTCAGCTCCTGGTTCCTCAGGCTGTAGATGAGAGGGTTCACTGCTGGAGGCACCACTGAGTACAGAACTGACACCACCAGGTCCAGGGATGGGGAGGAGATGGAGGAGGGCTTCAGGTCGGCAAAGATGCCAGTGCTGAGAAACAGGGAGACCACAGCCAGGTGAGGGAGGCAGGTGGCAAAGGCTTTGTGGCGTCCCTGCTGAGAGGGGATCCTCAGCACTGCCCTGAAGATCTGCACATAGGACACCACAATCAACACAAAACAGACAAAGAAGAAACAGGCAGTGAGCACAAGAAGCCAAAGTTCCCTGAGGTAGGATGTGGAGCAGGAGAGCTTGAGGATCTGGGGCACTTCACAGAAGAACTGGTCCAGAGAATTGCCCTGGCAGAGGGGCAGGGAAAATGTATTGGCTGTGTGCAGCAGAGCATTGAGAAAGCCACAGCCCCAGGCAGCTGCTGCCAGGTGGAGACAAACTCTGCTGCCCAAGAGGGTCTCATAGTGCAGGGGTCTGCAGATGGCAACATAGCGATCGTAGGACATGGTGGTGAGGAGAAAATACTCTGCAGCAATGAAAAAGGGAAGAAGAAAGACCTGAGCAACACATCCTGCATAGGAGATGTCCCTGGTGTCCCTCAGGGAATTGTCCATGGATTTTGGCACAGTGGTGGAGATGGATCCCAGGTCGAGGAAGGCAAGGTTGAGGAGGAAGAAGTACATGGGAGTGTGGAGGTGGTGGTCCCAGGCTATGGTGCTGATGATGAGGCCATTGCCCAGCAGGGCAGCCAGGTAGATGGCCAGGAAGAGGCAGAAGTGCAGGAGCTGCAGCTGCCTTGTGCCTGAGAATGGCAGGAGGAGGAAGTGGGTGATGGAGCTGCTGTTGGCCATCTGCTGCCTCTGGCCGTGGAGACCTGTGCAAGGAGCGAAAGGCAGTGGCAAGTTCGGGAACACTTCTCTCAGCCTCATTGTAAGCCCTGTCCCTGAGCTGCATGAGGAATGGATCAGCTCAGTCCCATCACTACCAACCCATGGCAGAGTTCATCACAGCTTCAAATGCAGCAGGGACCCAGAACTGCCATGAAGATTCCTCTGGTGTCAGAACAGAAAGTGACCAACAACCCAATCCAAGAGAATAAGAAAGAGTCCCATTGTGGTGGGTTGAAATTTCCCCCAGCCTTAGCTTTGCCAGAGCAGCTCAGTTAGAAGCAAATGAAGCTGTATTGACAAGCAAGAGCTACACTCTGCAATGGAATGCAATGAACAGGTACAGAACATCCAGGAGTGACAATATGAGACAGGTATTTACAATTAAGAAACAACACAAACCCCCCCTGGTCAGAGACCAGGGAAGCTGTTCCACTGCCCATAACCCCTGCACCCTCTTCCAAGAGAGGAAGGAGGAATGAAGAGAGAAAAAAAGCAGTGGGTTAGAGTTAGCCAAGGCCAGCCAAAGCAGGTGATCTCTCCCCAGCTAAGCAAAACAGCTGAGATCAGAAGAGAAGAGAGAGGATTGTTATGGTACAGCTCCTCTGATTCCAGATATTTATCCAGGGAATTTGTTTAGAAGAATCTTTTCTTTTCCTTTTCACACCCAAGAGTGATCTATTTATTTTGTTCCTACTTTGCTGCTCAAAATCTGTAACTAAAGTTTAAAGGCATTGCCTAAAACCACCACAACCATGGAAAGGTGGAGAAACAGGGAGCAGGCCTGCAGTGCTGCAGAGAGAGTGAAGGGAAGAGAGAAAGGCAGAGGGAATGGGGGTGAAGCCTTCTCCTTACCCAGCGCTGCTCACTGCTGCTCACAGGATGGAACTGAAGGGCTTTGGTCCTCCTTCTGTGTGCACACTGCAGGAGCCTTCAGCTGAGCATCAGCTGCCGAGATGGAGATGCCTGCAGGACCTACAGCTGCAGTGTCCTGCACCCACAGCCTCACTGTGTCACTGCCTGCAGTGACTTCTCCTCCAGTCAGCTCTCAGTCACCCTCCCAGTCCTGGACACCTTGAAGCTCTCTCTGCCTTCCTCATCTCCTAGAAATCCTCTGGCAGTGCCCTCAGCCCTGCTGTGCTGTGCAGAGAGCTGCTCCTGGCCAGAGCTGTCTCCTGCAGCACTGCCTTCTTGCCTGCAGCTCCCTCCAGCAAAGGAGTCTGGCCCGATAGGGCAGCAGAGGAATAGCAGAAGCCTTTTTAATGACTCCTCTGGTAGCTTTTGGTGCCCTGTAAACCTCAGAGATTCAGAGGACGCTGATGAAACCTCTGCAGAAGTCAAAGTCCGATTCAAACTCTGAAGTTTCTTCTACTCTTAATGGGTCCCAAGGAAGCATACTGGGAAAGGGTCCCCAGGGTCTGGTTAGAGCAGAAGGAGACAGTGGATGCAAGGGAAGCATCACTGGAGGCACTGAAGCATCTCCAGGCTGTGGTGAGAGCAGAGAACTGAGGCAGTGCTGACAGGTCAGGACAAGCAGCTCAAGGTGGCTCTGCTGCTGAGGAAACCTGCAGGGGTTTCATTGATCCAAAGGGCCAAGCCCTGAGCCCCAGCCCCTGGCAAGGCAGATCCTGTCCCTCACCTGTGGCCCTGGGCTCTGCTGGGAGCAGTGGGGAATGGGGATGAGCAGTGATCACAATAGGACCTTGACAGGTTTTGTTGTGGTTTGCTTGCAAAGAGACAACTCCTGCTGAAAAGGAATGAAAGGTACCTTTAAAACACATTTTTATCAGATGCTTTGTGCAATAAAAACCAATTAGCTGCAGAAACCTTGGTAATAATTTGAGGTTCAGCAGTATTTAATGAGCCCCATGGAGTATTTGGGGCTGATTACATCATCCTCAGGTACTGCCAGGAGACTCTGCCAAGGTACTGCCAAGAAGCCTCTCAAGAAGTCCAAGGCAGAAGCAAACTCCAAAGTACCTTGAAGCACTGATTGGACTCACTGAGGCTTGTTACTGACAAAGGCTCCCCAGGGACTCGTTAGAGCAGCTTGTTAGAGGCCAGGATTGCAGGGAGACAAAGGCAAAGTACAGGGCAGAAAAACTTGCCTTTGGTCTAGGAAGCAGAAAGGCCAAACCTTGACCACTGCCCTTGGAATAGTAGAGCCTGAAAACCTGAAAGCCAAGTTTCTCCTCACAGGCCTTGGTGGCAGAGGCAAGTGCCAGAGCTGAGGGCACAAAGAGCTTGGTCCTTCTGCTCGGCTTTTTGCCTTGCTTTCGGGGTTTAGCGGGTCGGGAGGACTCCTGGAGGGCAGGGATTGAGGCGAGCTCGTGCTCTTGTGAGCGTGCACAGGAGCGAGTGCCTGACGTCAGCCACGGGAGATTTAAATCCCGGGCGGGCTGTGCACGCGGCGCCAGTTTGTCTCGGTAGCCATGGTCATTACTCAGACCAAAGGTAGAAAAACAGCATCTACCCGGACAGAGTTGTTTCTCCAGCATGCTGGAGTCCAGGCTGCCAGCTGCAGAGAGTGCTTCAGCCTGGCAGCTGGAATAGAGGGAGAGGGAGAGGACACCTGTGTCAGGTGTGAGCAGGTGAACTTTCTCCTCAGCCTGGTGGCTGAGCTGAAGGATGAAGTGGCTGAGCTGAAGGAGGAGGTGTCTAGGCTGAGGTCAATAAGGGAAAGCGAAAGGGAGTTAGACTTGTGGGAGAAGGGTCTGCAGATCTCCCCTGCTGAGGGACAGGCCCCTGAAAATGGAGAGGGATGGACACAGGTCCCTGCCAAGGGTGGCAAGAGAAATCCACCCCGGCCCTCTCCTCCTCCTCCGCTGCCCTTGCATAATAAGTATGAGGCCCTGCAGGCTGAGGGCGGTGGGGATGAGAGGGCTGAGGAGCAGCCATCCAGAGGGGAGATCAAGGTCAAGCAGTCCCCACCGGCTGTAACGACCAGCTCCAGGGAGCAGCCTAAGGCCAAGCCTAAGGCCAAGTGGCCACCACCAGCTATAACGACCAGCTCCACACAGAAAAGGAGAAGGGTTATAGTTGTTGGGGACTCTCTCCTGGGGGGTACCGAGGGACCCATATGTCGTCCTGACCCATCCCACAGGGTGGTCTGCTCTCTACCTGGGGCGCAGGTAAGGGACATTGCAAGGGGAATCCCCAAGCTCATCAGTCCCTCTGACTATTACCCTCTGCTGGTAATACAGGCTGGGAGTGATGAGATCGACAGGAAGGGCACCAGGGCAATTAAGAAGGAGTTCAGGGCCCTTGGACAATTGATCGATGGGGCAGGTGCGCAAGTGGTGTTCTGCTCAGTTCCCTCAGTGGCAGGGGAGTACACTGAGAGGAACAGAACCCACACCATCAACAAGTGGCTCAGGGAATGGTGCCAGCGGAGGAACTTTGGTTTCTTTGATCATGGGGCTACTTTTACGGCACCCGACCTGCTGGGTCCTGATGGGGTGCATTTATCTAGAAGGGGTAAGAGAGTCCTAGCACTAGAGTTGGCAGGGCTCATTAGGAGGGCTTTAAACTAGGTCTGAAGGGGGTGGGTGAAGACATCAGTCCCTCTGCAGAGGTAAGAGTAGGGCACAAGGTAGGGTCAATTGAGAGGTCGGGAGCCCAGCTGCAGTGCATGTACACCAATGCATGCAGCCTAGGCAATAAGCAAGATGAGCTGGAGGTCCTAATCCACCAGGGCAACTATGATATAGTTGCCATCTCAGAAACATGGTGGGACAACAGGCACGATTGGAGTGCTACACTGGGGGGCTACAGGCTCTTTAGGAGGGATAGGTGAGGGAGGAGAGGAGGAGGGGTGGCTTTGTATATTAGGGAGACACTTTCTGCCTCAGAACTTGAGGTGGAAGATGAGGGAATTGAGAGCCTGTGGGTTAAAATCAGCGGGCAGCCCAACAAATCTGACATCCTGGTTGGAGTCTGTTATAGACCACCCAACCAGGTTGAGGAGGCTGATGAATTGTCGCAGTGCAGGAAGACTTGACGACTCAATCAATGTGATTGATAAACAAGCTTCAAACTTTATTCAAAATTACACAGGTTATATAGGATAGCTTATTCATATATGCAAATCTTTATCATACTATTGGTTACATGTTCAATGTCAAGCCTGCCTCTTGTGGTTTTGCACCCCGATAAGCTAACCACAAGTTCCTCTTTTTGCTGGCAAAGTTTCCTCCTGAAACTCTTCAAGGTGACTTTGTCCTTGTCCATGATTGGTCTAAACCAGCTATACCTTGCCAAGTCACGCTCTATCAGCTAAACCAGCTGTGTTCTGTGTCTTACTAAATCATCTTCAGTTCATTTCTATGTCCTTTAGTTATTAGCCAGTCCTCCACAATGAATTATTCTACAAACAACTGGAGGCTGTCTCAAGATCATCAGATCTTGTCCTTGTGGGTGACTTCAACCTGCCAGATATCTGCTGGGAACTTAATTCAGCAGAGAGAAGGCAGTCCAGAAGATTCCTGGAGCGAATGGAGGACTGCTTCTTGACGCAGCTGTTAAGTGAGCCTACCAGGGGACAGGCTCTGCTTGACCTGCTGCTCTCCAATAGGGAAGGGCTGGTGGGAGATATGACCGTGAGAGGCTGCCTAGGGTGCAGTGACCACGAGATAGTGAAGTTTTCAATCTGCAGGGAGATAGGGAGGAGCACCAACAGAACCTTCACCTTGGACTGCAGGAGGGCAAACTTCAGCCTCTTTAAGAAACTTATTCGTAAAGTTCCCTGGGTACCAACCCTTATGAACCGAGGGGTCCAGGAGGGTTGGACCTACTTCAAAAAGGAGCTCTTGAAGGCACAGGAACTGGCAGTTCCCACAAGCTGAAAGATGAGCCCAGGGGAAGGCAACCGGCCTGGATGAGCAAGCAGCTCCTGAAGGATTTAAGGGAGAAAAAGAGGCTGTATCACCTTTGGAAGGAGGGGAAGGCTTCTCGAGGTATGTTCAAGGAAGTGGTTAGATTATGTAGGAATAAAATTAGAGAGGCAAAGGCCCAGTTGGAACTGAAACTGAACACCTCTGTGAAAGACAATAAAAAGCAATTTTACAAATATATCAACGCTAAAAAGAAGGGCAAGAAGAACCTCCACTCCTTACTGGACCTGGAGGGGAACACGGTGACCGAAGATGAGGAAAAGGCTGAGGTCCTGAACACCTTCTTTGCCTCGATGTTTAACAGCAAGGTAGGAGTCCAGGATGAGTGGCCTCCTGAGCTGGGTAATAGGGTCGGGGAGCAGTGTAATGCCCCAGAAATCCATGAGGAATTGGTTCGGGACCTGCTGAGCCGCTTGGACACCCACAAGTCCATGGGACCGGATGGGATCCATCCTAGGGTGCTGAGAGAGCTGGCAGATGAGCTGCCCAAGCCGCTCTCCATCATTTTCCTCCAGTCCTGGCTCACTGGAGAGGTCCCAGATGACTGGAAACTGGCCAATGTAGTCCCCGTCCACAAGAAGGGATGGATGGAGGAACCTGGAAACTCCAGGCCGGTCAGCCTGACCTCAGTGCCAGGGAAAGTGATGGAACAGATTACCCTGGCGGCAATAACTGCACACCTGAAGGATGGCCAAGGGCTCAGGTCCAGCCAGCATGGATTTAGGAAGGGCAGGTCCTGCCTCTCCAACCTGATCTCCTTCTATGATCAGGTGACCCGTCTGGTGGATGTGGGGAGGCCTGTGGATGTGGTCTACCTGGACTTCAGCAAGGCCTTTGACACCGTCCCCCACAGTAAACTGCTGGCTAAGCTGTCAGCTCGTGGTTTGGACCACAACACTCTGTGCTGGGTTAGGAACTGGCTGGAGGGCCGAGCCCAGAGAGTGGTGGTGAATGGTGCCACATCCGGCTGGCGGCCAGTCACCAGTGGCGTCCCCCAGGGATCAGTGCTGGGCCCCATTCTCTTTAACATCTTCATTGATGATCTGGATGAGGGGGTTGAGTCAGTCATCAGCAAGTTTGCAGATGACACCAAGTTGGGAACAGATGTTGGTCAGTTAGAGGGCAGAAGGGCTCTGCAGAGGGACCTTGACCGACTGGACAGATGGGCAGAGTCCAATGGGATGGCATTTAACAAGTCCAAGTGCCGGGTGCTGCACTTTGGCCACGGCAACCCCATGCAGAGCTACAGGCTGCGGTCAGAGTGGCTGGAGAGCTGCCAAACAGAGAGGGACCTGGGGGTGCTGATTGACACCTGCCTAAACATGAGCCAGCAGTGTGCCCAGGTGGCCAAGAGGGCCAATGGCATCCTGGCCTGTATTAGGAATAGTGTGGCCAGCAGGAGCAGGGAGGTCATTGTGCCCCTGGACTCTGCATTGGTTAGGCCACAGCTTGAGTACTCTGTCCAGTTGTGGGCCCCTCAGTTTAAGAAGGACATCAAAACACTTGAACGTGTCCAGAGAAGGGCAACAAGGCTGGGGAGAGGCCTTGAGCATAAGCCCTATGAAGAGAGGCTGAGGGAGCTGGGATTGTTTAGCCTGGAGAAGAGAAGGATCAGAGGTGACCTCATTGCCCTCTACAACTACCTGAAAGGTGGTTGTAGACAGGAAGGGGTTGGTCTCCTCTCCCAGGCAACCAGCACCAGAACAAGGGGACACAGTCTCAAGTTGTGCCAGGGGAGGTTTAGACTCGAGGTGAGGAGAAAGTTCTTCACTGAGCGAGTCGTTCATCATTGGAATGGGCTGCCCAGGGAGGTGGTGGAGTCACCATCCCTGGAGGTGTTCAAGGGGAGATTGGACGTGGCACTTGGTGCCATGGTCTAGTCGTGAGGTCTGTCGAGACAGGTTGGACTTGATGATCCTTGGGGTCTCTTCCAACCTTAGCTATACTGTGAGACTGTGATACTGTGATATTTTGACATTCTTACCTAGACCCAACACAAGATGTTTCCAGGCCAAGACCTTTATTACGTTACACAGTTGACTTGTGTTTCTAATGCAGTGTTGCCACACTCTGATTGGTTACATTTCTACTGCCATGCACTTAAGCAAAGCATACAATAGGTTAATGTTAGCAAACAGCTTCTGAACAGATCCAACCCAATCCTGCCTGGTCTTTCTTTTCAGCTCCTTATGAGGTGTGCATCCCTGGACTCAAGACAAAACATAGCTGTCCCAAAGCTATCTGAAAACTATCCTTCTCCTACACCACCACTGCTTGTCAGGTGGAGGCTTTGGTGAAAATGTTTGCTGCTGCTGTTCATGTATGAAAAACTTGTTTCAGATGTGGGCAGCTGGGACATTAGAAGAAATCTTGTCCACAAAAAGGTAATGGCAATAATGGGTGTGGGAGCCTGTTCCTCTCTGGCCCCTGTGCATGGTATGGTAAGAATGAAACCTCACTAAACATGGCTGCTTTGGGTTTAATAACCCAAGACAACCTCCTCCCCCAAAAAGTAATTCAGGAAATGGGAAGCAGAGCACCATGGGAGCCTGCACACAGACACAAGTGCCTCCCCACGGCACCTCTCAGGCCTATGGGGTCACTTGCGAGCAAGAACCAGCGGCAATGCTGGAGTGGATGTCACCACAGACATTTCACTCACCGTAACACATGAAAAGGTGCAAAAAGGCACATGGGCCTTTGGGAATAGAATAGAATAGAATAGAATAGAATAGAATAGAATAGAATAGAATAGAATAGAATAGAATAGAATAGAATAGAATAGAATAGAATAGAATAGAATTAACCAGGTTGGAAAAGACCTTCAAGATCATCGAGTCCAACCTGTCACCCAACACCAGCTAATCAACTAAACCATGCAACCAAGCACCCCAACAAGTCTCCTCCTAAACACCTCCAGTAATGGTGGCTCCACCAGCTCCCTGGGCAGCACATTCCAATGGGCAATCACTCTCTCTATGAGGAATTTCTTCCTAACATCCAGTCTAAACCTCCCCTGGCACAGTTTGAGACTGTGTCCTCTTGTTCTGGGAGAAGAGACCAGCCCCCGCCTGTCTACAACCTCCCTTCAGGTAGTTGTAGAGAGCAAGAAGGTCTCCCCTGAGCCTCCCCCTCTTCAGGCTAAGCAACCCCAGCTCCCTCAGCCTCTCCTCATAGGGCTTGTATTCCAAATCCCTCACCAACTTTGTTGCCCTTCTCTGGACATAGGACATGGGCTAAGTGCCTTACTGTTAGGAAGATCTAGCACTACCTTACAAGGACCTTTTGTGCTCCCAGGGGCAATAGTTTCTGATTGCCAAGGACAAATCTCTGCTATGGTGTGGATGCTGTGCCCTCCAGTACCTATCCCTGCAGGGAGTCGAATTGCGCAGTCAGGGCCTTTTACCGCACAGGTTCTGGCAGCTGAAGCCCAGAAAAGGGGAATGTGAGGTTTCAGTTCCACAGGGAAGCCTGAAGGCTTTTGGGCACAGACTATTTTGACTGCTCAGCTAACGATGACGTGTATGCTCAGAGCAGAGAGTGAACAGCCTAAAGAGGTGACAGTTAAGGGGATGACTGATACAGGTAAGGATGTTACAGTCATATCCTCCACACATTGGCCTTCGTTCTGGCTGACAATGTCCACAGCAGCTGTATGGCAGGAGTTGGTGGCACAACAACCAGTCAACAAAGCGTGCTCCCTGTCCAGGTAGTCAGCCCTGAGAGGCAAGTGGCTGCTGTTCATCCTCACATAGCTGTGGTGCCTTTGAATCCATGGGGCCTAGGTGTCTTAAGTATGTGGAGGGTGAATATCACTACCAATGCCCAGGATTTTTAGTAGGGGCCACTGTAATTGAGGGCACATGTAGGCCTACTGTCCCATTATGGTGGTTAACATGGACCCTTTTACGGGTGGATTGGTGTCCCCTACCCAATGAACATCACAGAGCCATCAAAGAACTGCTAAAGGAACTGCTGCAACAATCCCATTTAGAACCATCTCAGAGCCTGTGGAATACCCTGGTCTTGTAATTATGAAAAAAATCAGGGAAGTGGAGGCTGCTTCAGGACTTGAGACAAGTGAATAATGTACTGGAAAGCATGGATTCTTCACAGTCTGGAATGCCCTCACCAGCAATGATGCCTGAGAAATGGAATATCTGTATTATTGATTTGAAAGATTGTTTCTTTATCATCCCACTGAATCCTGATGATGCTCCAAAATTTGCCTTCACAGATCCTGTGACTAATAATAGTGAACCCAGTCAGAGGTATCAGTGGACTGTGTTGCCTCAAGGTGTGAAAAACAGCCCCACAATTTGTCAATGGTGTGTAGCACAGGCATTATCACATGTCAGAGCACAATATCACACCATGTAATGCTACCACTATATGGATGCTGTGCGAATTGCTACACAGACAGAGGACATATTGAGTGCAGTTGTGCCTGATGTGATAGAAGTGTTGAGGAAATATGGGTTAGAAATAGCCCCAGAGAAGGTGCAGCACCAAGCACCTTGCAAATATTTGGGACTAAAAATCTTAGATCAAGCAATGCAGCCACAAATGATACAAATTCAGCAATCTGTGACCAGCCTTACTGATTTGCAGAAATTACTGGGAACCATAAGCTGGGTAAGACCCTTGCTAGGTCTTAGCACAACCCTGCTAGCTCCCTTATTTGACTTACTGAAGGGACACCCTGATCTTTTGTCTCTTCAATGCTTGACTGCAAAAGCACAACCTGCACTGAAGCAAGTGGAGCTTGCCATTGCCATGGGAACAAGCCCATCCCAGTGCAAAGTGGTTCCCTGTTGGTTTGGAACTGGAGGTTCTGGTGTGTCCCAACCCCAGGTAGGAAAGCACCACAGGGTCTGTGGGAGCCATTCCAAATACCCAGGAATGGAGCAAACCCTGCACACAGTGAAGAAGGCCAACTGCAGCTGGGTGGTAGCAGGAGGAGTGTGGCCACACAGACACAGGAGTAGTCCTCCCCCAGACTCAGCCCTGCTGTGGCCACATCTGTATGCTTGGTGTCTGGATGTTGCATTCTCCAGACTAAAAGAGCCCAGGAAGAACTAGGGAGGCTGCAGTGGAGATCTGGCAGGATGGGGATTGACAGCCCTGTGAAGAGGCTGAGGGACATGGGCTGCTTCAGCCTGGAGAATAGAGGCTCAGGGCACTGCCATAGCAGTGTGCACATGGCTGAAGAGTGCTTTCAGAGAGGATGGAGCTCTTCTGGGGAGTGGGAAGAGACCAAAACCTCCACAAAGTGCAGCTTGGAAGGTTCAGAGTGGAGATGAGGCCAAAGAAATGTCCCTCAAAGGGCAGAGCTGCTATGCATGAGGCCATACAGAGGTGTCAGGAAATGGCAGGGAGAGCTGAGACAGCTCAGGGAAGGGATAGAAATGGCAGGGGGAGAGCTGGCTGGGGAAGCAAGAGTGGTGTCAGCAGCCTGAAAGCAGAAAACTGCAGGCATGAGACAGTGTAGGGCAGGCTGCAGTAGGGATGGCCAAGGGCTCTAGCAAGGCTGAGAGGCCCAACAGGATCAAGGTCTTTGTGCCCTTGGCTCTGGCAGTCGCCTCTGCCACCAAGGCCTGGGAGGAGAAACTTGGCTTTCACGCTTTGAGGTTCTTCTAGCCCAAGGGCAGTGGTCAGGGCTTGGCCTTTCTGATTCCTAGACCAAAGGCAAGTTTTTGTGCTCTGTACTTTGCCTTTGTCTCCCTGCAATCTTGGCCTCTAACAAGCTGCTGTAAGGAGTCCCTGGGGAGCCTTTGTCAGTAACAAGCCTCAGTGGGGCCAATCAGTGCTTCAAGGTACTTTGGAGTTTGCTTCTGACTTGGACTTCTGGAGAGGCTTCTTGGCAGTACCTTGGCAGAGTCTCCTGGCAGTGCCTAAGGATGATGTAATCAGCCCCAAATACTCCATGGGGCTCATTAAATACTGCTGATCCTCTAATTATTGCCAAGGTTTCTGCAGCTAATTGGAGAGGTTTTTATTGCACAAAGCATCTGATAAAAGTACTTTTAAAGGTACAGTTCATTCCTTTTCAGCAGCAAACCACAGCAAAACCTGTCAAAAGGTCCTACCCTGGTCACTGCTCACCCTCACTCCCCACTGACCCCAGCAGAGCCCAGAGCCACAGGTGAGGGACAGGATCTGCCTTGCCAGGGGCTGGGGGTCAGGGCTTAGCCCTTTGGATCAATGAAACCCCTCCAGGTTTCCTCAGCAGCAGAGCCACCTTGAGCTGCTTGTCCTGACCTGTCAGCACTGCCTCACTTCTCTGCTCTCACCACAGTCTGGAGATGCTTCAGTGCCTCCAGTGATGCTTCCCTTGCATCCACTGTCTCCTTCTGCTCTAACCAGACCCTGGGGACCCTTTCCCAGTATGCTTCACTGGGACCCATTAACAGTAGAAGAAACTTCAGAGTTTGAATCTGACTTTGACTTCTGGAGAGGTTTCATCAGCTTCTCAGTCTCTGAGGTTCATGGACTTGGCACCAAAGCCACCAGAGGGCTCCTTTAAACTCTTTGGGCTGGTCCTGAGCTGCTGAGCTGGGCCAGGCTCCTTGGCATGATGGAGGCCTGTCCGGGAGCAGCTCCTCTGCACCATACAGCAGGGCTGAGGGAACTGCCAGGGGATCTCAGGGAGATGAGGAAGGCAAAAAGAGCTTCAAGGTGGCCAGGACTGGGAGGATGCTGAGAGCTCACTGGAGGAGAAGTCACTGCAGTTGCTGACAGGGCGAGTCTATGGTTGCAGGGCAGTGCAGCTGCAGTTCCTGGAGGCATCTCCTAAATCTGGGGCTGTGTGCTGGGGCAGGGACTCTGCTGCCTGTCAGTTTCAGCTCTCAAGCAGCCCAGGGAGTTCTTCATGATGCTTTGGGGAGAAGCTGTGTTTGGAAGGAGCCACCCTTAACAGGGCAAGGCAGGTCAGTGCAGGGCAGGTTCCTTCTGTGGAGATTCTACTGTGTGGCTCAGGGCTGCTCTCAGCTCCAGCTCAATTCAAGTACATTTTCAGGGGGACTTTTCATGACTATGTTCAGGCCAGGGGGTCCTGACCCAGTCTCTGCTCTCCTGAATCTTTGCTTCCACTGTCTCTGGCCTGGCTGGTGAGGGGGAAAACTCAGTTGTGCCTTTAGAGCAGGGGCTGACCCTTTTAAACCATCACACAGAGCTTTACTGGGAACCTCACCAAGTGCCTACACTCCTCAACTGAGACCCTTCCTGAGTGTCTGTCTGTCCCTCTCCTTGCCTGTCTCAGATGCTCTTTGTGCTGCTGATGGCTCTCTGGGCATGGAAGCCTCAGCTGCAGAGATAGGCACAGACACTGTGAGATCTTCAGTGCAGGTGGAGCCACAGCAATGAGGTGTCCCAGCTGTCCTCCAGCCTGGGAAGCTCTGGGCAGTGCAGGCTGTAAGGCTGGCAATGAGCTGACTTCAGGAGCTGCCATGGTCATGCCTTGGCTGTGTCCTTGAGGTGTCCATCCAGTCTGTGCTGCCTTCCAGGGGACACTGAGCCAAGTGTCTCCTGGACTAGAGGTGGGATGCTGAGACCCTGAGACACTGAGTGGTGTGTGGTGGATCCCTCTGCTCTCAGCAGTGTCTGGTGGCTGCTCAGGGTGATATGGGAGCATGGTCACCCTCCAGCTGAGGTGCAGAGCAGGGCGACAGAGAGTCCATGGGGAGCTCTCCCATTCTTGCCTTTTAGCCTAAGCCAGGACCAAGCAGTGCTCCAGCCTTGGAGCTGAAGGAAGGTCCCTGAGAATAAAGAGCAGCAGGTCTCTGTGTGACAGGGGAGGGTCAGTGGGGAGTGGTTTCGGCTGTGCTGAGAGAAGTCTCCTCTCACTTGTCCCTGTCTCCTTCTCTACTGACGTGCCTCATGGCCAGAAGCAGCAGATGGCCAACAGCAGCTCCATCACCCACTTCCTCCTCCTGCCATTCCCAGGCACAAGGCAGCTGCAGCTCCTACACTTCTGCCTCTTCCTGGCCATCTACCTGGCTGCCCTGCTGGGCAATGGCCTCATCATCAGCACCATAGCCTGGGACCACCACCTCCACACCCCCATGTACTTCTTCCTCCTCAACCTCGCCCTCCTTGACCTGGGTGCCATCTCCACCACTGTGCCAAAATCCATGGACAATTCCCTGAGGGACACCAGGGACATCTCCTACACAGGATGTGTTCTCCAGTTTTTCTTTTTCATCTTCCTAATTTCAGCAGAGTATTTTCTCCTCACCACCATGTCCTACGATCGCTACGTTGCCATCTGCAGACCCCTGCACTATGAGACCCTCCTGGGCAGCAGAGTTTGTCTCCACCTGGCAGCAGCTGTCTGGGCCTGTGGAGTTCTCACTGCTCTGCTGCACACAGCCAATACATTTTCCCTGCCCCTCTGCCAGGGCAATGCTGTGGAGCAGTTCTTCTGTGAAATCCCCCAGATCCTCAAGCTCTCCTGTTCCACATCCTACCTCAGCGAAATTTGGCTTCTTGTCTTCAGTGTCTGTTTTTTCTTTGTCTGTTTTGTGTTGATTGTGGTGTCCTATGTGCAGATCTTCAGGGCAGTGCAGAGGATCCCCTCTCAGCACGGACGCCACAAAGCCTTTGTCACCTGCCTCCCTCACCTGGCTGTGGTCTCCCTGTTTCTCATCACTACCTTCTTTGCTCACTTGAAGCCCTCCTCCATCTCCTCCCCATCCCTGGACCTGTTGGTGTCAGCTCTGTACTCAGTGGTGCCTCCAGTAGTAAACCCTCTCATCTACAGCCTGAGGAACCAGGAGCTCAAGGCTGCCCTCAGCCATCTGATTGCTGGATGCCTTCACAAACAATAAACTCTTTGTCTTCTCCTGCAGAGCAGTTCTGCTGTCACTCAGTGCAGGCCCAGCCTGGCTGCTGGAGTTCTGGCTGCTGCTGGGGCTGTTCCCCTTGTGAGAATGTTGTTCCCACACAAATGTCTTTCTTCAGACCATTTCTGATTCAGTGTTGTCCTGTCTGCTGTGACCCAGAGGCTGAAGACAGGAGGAGCTGTGCTCCCTATGTGTTCAACACAATAAAGGACCCTGCAGGGAGTTATTTCTCTGAGTTCTTTCCTCCAAGGCCTCCATGGAGCTGCAGAGCAGTGCCTGTGTGCAGAGGTGGAGGGGCAGAGTCCCAGCACACCAGCAGTGCCAGGGAGCACCAGAGCTTGGGCTGTCCTCAGCTGTTCTTCCTTCCCTTCCACCCTCTCCTGCTGAGCCTCTGTGCTGGGGCAAGGCCTGAGTGCTCTGGCAGCTTGGGCACTGTGCTGCTGTGTAGCAGTGCTGGGACTGAGCTGTGCTCCAGAGTAGTACTGCCATCAGAACAGGAGGTCTCCTCATGCCTTCACACCCCAACCCCTTCCCATTACAGACTGCACCTACTCAGAGTCCAAGATGGATACCCTGACCCCCTTCCAGTATAGATTCAGTCCAAGCATGGTTCCTTTAACCCTTCCCAATACCGATGTGTCCTCATCCCAGTACAAACTGGATCATACTGTCCTCTAGCTCTGCAGCTTGGGTCCCATCCCAGCACAGAATCCATCCCCTGGCTGCCTTCCCAGTTCTGAATGCATCCATCCCAGTACAAAATGCACACTCTCATGCCCTCCCAGTACAGTCTGTGCCCTGTTCCAGTACAAGCTGCATTCCCTGACCACATTCTAGAACATTCTGGGCCCTGCACAGCACAATTTTTGATCCTTTTAACCCCTTCCCAGTACACACCTGGTCACATCTCAGTACAAACTGCATCTCCTGAACCCCTCACAGCTCAGATGTGCTCTTATCCCAGGACAAACTGCATCCCTTTGCCATCTCCCATAAAGTTTCCTGTGCCACTACAAAGTGCATCCCTTGGACCCCTTCCCAGTCCCAACTACACCCAGCACAGCACAAAGTGGATATCCTGATCCTAGTGCAGCTGTGGCCTGATCCTGGTCCAAAAGGGATCCCATTGCCATCTCCCAGCACAGTCTGAGTCTCATCCCAGGACAAAGTGCATCTCCTGAAACCCTGATTCCATCCCAGCACAGACCAGGACCCATCCCTGAGCTCTCCCAGTACAGACTGGGCCTTGTTCCAAAACAAGTTGAATCTCTGGTCCCCTCCCAGAGCAGACATGGCCTCATCCCAGCACAAACTGCATCATCTTGCTCCATCCCAGTACAGACTGGGTCCCATCCCAGTATGCTCTGGGTCCCATTCCAGTACAAAGTGGATTCCCTGGAGCCTTCCACTACCTACTGCATCCCTCCACATGTTAACTGGGTACTCTGGTTCCAACCCAGTACAGACTGAGCCTTGTCCAAGTACAAATTGGGTCCCTGATCCCATCCCAGAAACTGGAGAGAGAGGATCCTTCTACTTTATTCTTGGGGTGCTGGTGGAGGAGTTTGACAGGAGCAACCAGTGTGAACTTGCAGCACAGAAAGCCAAGGGCAGCCTGGGTTGCATCCAAAGCAGCATGAACAGAGATGGACAGGGAAGATCTTGCCACTACTCTGCTCTGGTGAGACCTCTGGTGAGTACTGCATCCAGGTCTGAAGCCTCAATATAGGAAGCACATGGAGCTGATGGAGAGGGTCCAGAGGAGGGCCAGGAAAATGATCAGGGCATTGAAGCAGCCCTGCTATGAGGGCTGGCTGAGGGAGCTGGGGGTGTTCAGCCTGCAGAACACTCTGGGCAGACCTTATGACAACCTTCCAGTATCTGAAGGGTACTGGATGGGGGGAGACTGTTTGCAAACTCCTGCAGTGACAGGACAAGAAGCAATGGCTTCAAACTAGAGCAGAGCAGAATTAGATCGGATGTTAGGAACAAGTTCTTTACCACAATGATAGTGAAACACTGGAACCCAAAGGCATCCTGGCTGGGATCAGCAATGCTGTGTCCAGCAGGAGCAGGGAGGTGACTGTCCCCTGGGACTCAGCTCTGGGGAGGTCACACTTTGAGTGTTGTGTCCAGTTTTGGGCATCCCCATCCAAGAGAGATGTGGAGGTGCTGGAGCCAGGGCAGAGGAGGGCAAGGAGCTGGGGAAGGGCCTGGAGAATAAATCTAATGAAGAGCAACTGAAGGAGCTGGGGATGGTTAGTTTGGAGAAGAGGAGGAGGCTGAGGGGAGATCTCCTGGCTCTCTGCAACTACCTGAAAGGAGGTTGTGGAGAGGCTGCTGCTGGTCTCTCCTCACAGGTCATTAGTGACAGAACAAGAGGCAATGGCCTCAAGCTAGGACTGGGTAGGTTTAGACTGGACAGTAAGAAAAAACTTTTCCATCCAGAGTGGTCAGGGAGTGGAATGTGCTTCCCAGGGAGGTGGTGGAGTCACCAACCATTCAAGGTGAGGCTCAAGAGGGCTCTGGGCAACCTGATCTAGTGGAGGATGTCCCTGCTGACTGCACAGGGGTTGGGTAGATGACTTTTGGAGGTCCCTTCCAAACCAGACCTTTCTGTGGTTTTATGATCCCAGTACAGACTGGGACTCAGTGAAGTAAAACTGGATCCCCTCACCCCCTCCAAGTACCACCTGGATCTCTCCCAGTGCAAAAAGGATACTCTGAGCCCCTCCCAGGACAGACTGAACTCCATCCCAGTACAGAATGCATCCACAGACCTCCTCTCAGCACACACTGTGCTCTCTCCCAGGACAAACTGGACCCATCCCAGTTCACTTTGCAACCTCTTCTTGTAGAAATCAGATCTCATGGTCTCCTCCCAGTCTAGACTGGGCCATGTGCCAACACAAACTGCTTTGCTTGGAGCTCACAGAGGGTCTATGACCTGTCCCAAAGCAGAGATCCAGGCCTTACCACTGCTGGCTCCATTGGAAAGGGCAAATCCCTCTCCTTGCCTTTCAGGCCTGTCCACCCCAACCCCGACTCCTACTGTCTGCTGCCTCACACCATTTCTGCTGTCCACAGGAAGAAGCAGCTCATGGGACCCACACACAAATGTCTGAGTGTCCCTGTTTGTTCTGCATGGTGCTCTGGCACTCCAGAGAGATGTCCTGCATCACTGATTGCCCAGGTAGGACATCACAGGGTCATCAAATCACAACAGTGTAGCTGAGCTCTGATGAAATAGGACTGGACCCAGCATGGGTCCTTGCAGAGCACCATTGGTCACTGACAGTCATCAAGACCTTGTGCTGTGGCAATGGTAGCAATAAGCAGTGTAAGCAATCTGGCAGTACAAGCTTAGAGCCTGACATGGTGGTAGGCCATGCTCAGTATAAGCACAGAAGTAGCTAGCAGCTTAGCAAAGCAGTGCTGTGCCTGCAGCATGTAACTAAAGCAGGGCACTGGTAGCTATAAACACAGAGAGTTATCTGGGAATAAGAGTATGCATATATTGATCAACAGCCTCATGTGATATTAGCTTAACCAATGGTGTATAACAGTAGGACATGTGGACAGTTGTGGAGAGCCAATGAACTTATGCCAACTATGCTCTGTGAGCTGTAGAGGTTCCTTAATTAATCTGAACAATACTTAGATCATATTGGTCATCCGTATTGATTCCATACTCCATCATCAACAACTGGTACCCAAACTCACGGATGGGACCCTTGGACTACGATGCTGCTCAACCCAGCATAAGAGGTACGCTCCGAGAGGGGACGGAAAGCCGGTCGGATCAGCACTGCCCCGGCAGTGGAGAAATAAGCAGCGTGTGCTCAGAGAAGGAAGAGAATCTCACCAGGATCTGGTGAGCAGGACAGGGAGGAAATGGGTGTAGAACTCAGTAAAGAAGAAGAGGCTGTGCTAAAAGTCCTCCAAAGTATCCTCTCCATGAGAGGTATTACAATTCTGGGATTTTAAAAGGGCTATTAGCCTGGGCTCGGGATCAAGGTCTTATCCCCACAGTAAAAGAAGCTTTTACTTCCGAAGCCTGGGACAAAATTGGAGCCCGGCTGTGGGATGAGGTGTCTAAAGGCTTGAAAGGAGCTTTTTGCTATAGCACCCTGTGGCACATTGTCACATACACTGCAATCTGTGAAAGCAGAAAAGTCTACTCTTGATTCAGCTGCTGTGGCATTGGTTCTAACCGAGACCAAAAAGGGAGATTCAGAAGGCTCCACACCCTCCACCCCCCCCCAGCCCTCCACCCCCCGCCCATCATCTGCTGCTTCATCAGCATCCTCATCACAGTTTCAATTACCCACTATTCCTCCTTCTACGTGAATTGGAGATCCCCATCCTGGTGGCCCTGGTGGCCATCCCCATGGTGGTGGCCCTGGTGGTGGCCCTGGCAGCAGCCCAGGCAGCAGCCCCGGCAGTGGCCCCAGGAGGTCCCGGCAGCTGTCCCCACAGCGGCAGCCCTGGTGGTGGCCACGGCAGTGGCCCCAGCAGCCCCAGCATCCCCAGCAGCTCCGGCTCCGCTTCCCTCCCTGCCCTCTTAAATCCCAGACATTATCAGCAGATGATATCACTGCAACAGGGAATACAATCAAATTCCGAAGGGACAGTAGTGTAAGGGATCAGGAGGTGGGAGGACGGGGAATTGACCCAGTGCTGCGTCAGTGGAGAGGTATCGTGAAAGACATCCAGATGATTCAGATTTGGGCCACA